>NW_011478102.1:0-1229 GCF_000754665.1 Bison bison bison | reverse complement strand
GTCTCCCCAGCTTGGAGTCCTAAAAATTCCCCCCAAATAAAATATAACACTCAACTTTTAGGTTGTGAATATTCCTCCTACGTCAACACAGCATTTTTCAAATAATATCTGAGAAGCATGTAATACGATGATAGTAAGGTGAAAAGCAAAGAAAATTAACTTTAAAAATAAGTGCAATATTAGTTTGAAAATATAATCCTTTACCTGTCATTCCTGGGTCTTTGGATCCACTTTTTAATGTTGAATGCCAAGTTCCCCAGATATTGAAAGCCTCCTCTGCCATATCTAGGAAGAAGTGTAAAAAAAAGGTATGTAACTCCAAATGAAAACTGAAGATTAAAAATAAATCAATAAATATTTTTATGACACCTCTTCTACTCGAAGTATTGTATTCGAGATTGTGATGGATACAAGACAGAATATGATGCAGACCTGCCTTTTAAGAGGCCTATTCCATTTGGGATTCACGAAAAGGCTCTTTCTCTGTGATGGCTGTGGTAGACAGAGTAAGTCATGATCCCCAAAATCTGTGAAGATGTTATAGTGAAAAGGGTCTTGCAGGTGTGCCTAAGTTCTGGATTTTGGAATGAGGAGATGATTCTGGATTATCTGTGTGAGCCCAGTGTAATCACAAAGGTCTTTATAAGAGGGAAGCAAGATAGAAGATGCTGTGTTGCTGGCTTTAAAGATGGAGGAAAGGGCCATGAACCAAGGAATGCAGGCAGCCTCAGAAGCTGGAAAAGGCAAGGAAACAGATTGTTCCCTAGAGTCTCCAGAAGGAACACAGCCCTGTGGACCCATTTTAGATTTCTGACGCCCAGAACTGTATGATAATAAATTTTTGTTTTAAATCACTAAGTTTGTGTTCACTTGTTATGGCAGCCCTAGGAAATGAGTAGAGTTGTCATGGGTGACAACAGCTTCAATCGCATCAACATAGAGACAGAGGAACAATGGTTATAGTTTGTTTATCTTGCCTACGGAATACTCCTCTGTGGCATCAGCAGTCACAGTCCTACATGTGTTTATTCATACACCCTCCCTAATCTGTCTGTAAATATTTACAGCCTAAGGTTCTATCTTAGGTGTTCCCACCATCTCATTTAATCCTTACTACAATCCTGAAACCTAAGAGCATCTCAGGTGGCTCAGTGGTAAAGAACCCACCTGCCAATGCAGGAGACATGGGTTCAATCCCTAGGTCAGGAAGATCCCCTGGAGAAGGAAAT
>NW_011478101.1:7029-10987 GCF_000754665.1 Bison bison bison | reverse complement strand
CTTCAACACGTCTCGAGGCCAGATTCCCCTACCATGACTCGAGAGCAATGATGCGCTCCCTCTCGCCACTCGCATGGAGACCCGACTTCCCTGGTGCCCCACAAGAGGCTAACTGACCTCGCCGTTGTACCTCGTGAGAAAACGCACACTGGGGCCGCCGCTCGAGAACAACCCAAAGCCTCCCCCGTCATCTCGAGATGATGGCCTTCGTCTCCTGCATGGCCTAGAGACCAATCTCGCGACCTCTCTCCAAACGCCTCAGGAGGTTTGACTCCCTTTAGTACATCCAGGGAGCTCCAAGAGATACCCGTCGCGACTCGAGAGCAGAGCGGGGTTCTTTGCTTCCACTCGAGATGAATGCCTTTCTCCCCGGGTGCGTCTGGAATGCAACCCCGAGATCCCGGTCGCCCATGGAGAGGAACACTGGCTTCTGGACACAAGCCTAGATGAGGTCTATTGGCCCTGCAGTCACTCGAGAGCAATCCCCAGCTTTCCTTCGCAACTCGAATGGAAGATTGGGCTAACCTGGGCCAACACAAGAGGATCCTGAATTTCCCGTCGAAACTCGAGAATCCCGCCGCAACTCGAGAAAAACCACGTGGTTCCCCGGTCATCGCAAGATGTAGCCCTGTGCCGCTACAGCGTCTCAGGAAAGTCCCACTTTAGGAATTGGAGTTCGAAACGGTACTTGGCACCCTTGATGCGCCCCACAAAGTTCCCCGGCATCCCGGTCTCCCTGGAGAGGAACACCGAGGTTTTCCGCACCGCTTCCTCTGAGACCCTTCTCCTCTCCTGATCTGGACAGGAGGGTCGATTCCCCTGCTTTGTCTGGAAGGGTTTCCCGATCTTCCGTTCGCACCTCAGGATGAGGCCGGTCTCACGACGACATTCCCGATGTGTCCTCGTGGGTGGTTCCACATTGGAAGGACCCCGATTTTCCGGTCCCCTCTTGATAAGAACCCGATGCCCGGACACTTCTTGAACTCTACCTTGTGAATGAAGTCAACACGAAGGGCAGTGACTCGGCTGTGCATCGTCCGGAAAAACCACCAGGTTCCAAATACTGTTCGACAAGTGGCCCCTCTCCCCGGGGCCACCTCGAGGGGCCAGCGGAGTTCCATGCCTCAACACAAGACGAGGCCTGACTCTCCTGTCCCCAGTCTGCAGGGACCCTGCGATCGGAGTCTGAAATCAGAGGAACCCTGAGGTTCCTGCCTCAACTGGAGATGAGGCCCTCTTCCAATGCACCAAACCCAGTGGAGTGCCGAGTGGCCCCTTCCACTTCCAGTTTCCCTGACTTCTCAGAGCCACCATGAGAAGCCCCCTGAAGTCAACTGAACAAGTGGAGGGAAGCCAGGGTTTCCTGCCTCAACCCGAGAAAGACCTCGCGAGACCTTCTTCAACAGGTCTCGAGGCCAGATTCCCCTACCATGACTCGAGAGCAACGACGCGCTCCGCCTCGCCACTCGCATGGAGACCCGACTTCCCTGGCGCCCCACGAGAGGCTCACTGACCTCGCTATCGCACCTCGAGAAAACCCGCACACTGGGGCCCCCGCTCGAGAACAACCCCTAGACTCCCCCGTCAACGCGAGATGAGGGCCTTCGTCTCCTGCATGGCCTAGAGGCCAATCTCGCGACCTCTCTCCAAACGCCTCAGGAGGCTTGACTCCCTTAGTCCACCCGGTGAGCTCCAATAGGTACCCGTCGCGACTCGGGAGCGGAGCGGGGTTCTTTGCTTCCACTCGAGATGAATGCTTGTCTCCACGGGTGCGTCTGGAATGCAACCCCGAGATCCCTGTCGCCCCTGGAGAGGAACATTGGCTTCTGGACACAAGCTTAGATGAGGTCTATTGGCCCTGCAGTCACTCGAGAGCAATCCCCAGCTTTCCTTCACAACTCGAATGCAAGATTGGACTTCCCTGGGCCAACACCAGAGGCATCCTGAATTCCCCGTCATAACTCGAGAATCCCGCCACAACTCGAGAAAAACCACGTGGTTCCACCGTCATCGCAAGATGAAGGCCTTTCCCGCTACAGCTTCTCAGGAGAAGTCCCAAGTTAGGAATTGGAGGTCGAAACGGTACTTGGCACCCTTGATGCGACACACAATGTTCCCTGACATGCCGGTCTCCCTCGAGAGGAACACCGATGTTTTCCGGCACCACTTCCTCTGAGCCCCTTCTACCCTCCTGATCTGGACAGGAGGGTCGACTCCCCTGCTTTGTCTGGAAGGGGTTCCCGACCTTCCGGTCGAACCTCAGGATGAGGCCGTTCTCACGACGACATTCCAGACGTGGCCTCGTGGGTGGTTCCACATTCCGAATAACCCCGATTTCCCGGACCCCACTTGATAAGAACCCGATGCCCAGACACCTCTCCAAACTCCACCCTGCGAATGAAGTCAACACGAAGGGGCAGTGACTCACCCGTGCATTGTCTGGAAGAAACCCCAGGTTCCAAACACAGCTCGACAAGTGGCCTCTCTCCCCAGAGACACCTCGGGAGGCAAGCGGAGTTCCATGCCTCAACCCAAGACGAGGCCTGACTCTCCTGTCCCCTGTCTGCAGGGACCCTGAGATCGGAGTCTGAAATCAGAGGAACCCTGAGGTTCCTGCCTCAACTGGAGATGAGGCCCTCTTCCAATGCACCAAACTCAGTGGAGTTCCGAGAGGCCCGTCCAACCCCCAGTTTCCCTGACTTCTCAGAGCCACCATGAGAAGCCAGCCTGAGGTCACCTGCACAAGTCGAGGGAAGCCAGGGTTTCCTGCCTCAACCCGAGAAAGACCTCGAGAGACCTTCTTCAACACGTCTCGAGGCCAGTTTCCCCTTCCATGACTCGAGAGCAGTGACGGACTCCCCCTCGCCACTGGCATGGAGACCCGACTTCCCTGGCGCCCCACGAGAGGTTCACTGACCTCGCCGTCGTACCTCGTGAGAAACCGCACCCTGGGGCCGCCGCTCGAGAACCACCCCGAGACTCCCCCGTCATCGCGAGATGAGGGCCTTCGTCTCCTGCATGGCCTAGAGACCAATCTCGCGACCTCTCTCCAAACGCCTCAGGAGGCTTGACTCCCTTTAGTCCACCCAGTGAGCTCCAAGAGATACCCGTCGCGATTCGAGAGCAGAGGGGTGTTCTTTGCTTCCACTCGAGATGAATGCCTGTCTCCTCTGGTGCGTCTTGAATGCAACCCCGAGGTCCCTGTCGCCCCTTGAGAGGAACATTGTCTTCTGGACACAAGCTTAGATGAGGTCTATTGGCCCTGCAGTCACTCGAGAGCAATCCCCAGCTTTCCTTCGCAACTCGAATGGAAGATTGGACTTCCCTGGGCCAACACAAGAGGCATCCTGTATTCCCTGTCGTAACTCGAGAATACCGCCGCAACTCGAGAAAAACCACGTGGTTCTCCCGTCATCGCAAGATGAAGCCCTTTCCCGCTACAGCGTCTCAGGAGAAGTCCCACGTTAGGAATTGGAGTTTGAAAGGGCACTTGGCACCCTTGATGCGACCCACAAAGTTCCCCGAAATCCCGGTCTCCCTCGAGACGAACACCGTGGTTTTCCAGCACCACTTCCTCTGAGCCACTTCTACCCACCTGATCTGGACAGGAGGGTCGACTCCCCTGCTTTGTCTGGAAGGAGTTCCTGGCTTCTGGTCGCACCTCAGGATGAGGCCGGTCTCACGAACACATTCCAGACGTGGCCTCGTGGGTGGTTCCACATTCAAAATGACCCCGATTTCCCGGTCCCCCTCTTGATAAGAACCCGATGCCCGGACACCTCTCCGAACTCCACCCTGTGAATGAAGTCAACACGAAGGGGCAGTGACCTGTGCATCGTCCGGAAAAAACCCCAGGTTCCAAACACAGCTCGACAAGTGGCCTCTCTCCCCGGGGACACCTCGAGAGGCAAGCGGGGTTCCATGCCTCAACCCAAGACGAGGCCTGACTCTCCTGTCC
>NW_011478101.1:3578-4413 GCF_000754665.1 Bison bison bison | reverse complement strand
GACTTCCCTGGGCCAACACAAGAGGCATCATGAATTCCCCGTCGTAACTCGAGAATCCCGCCGCAACTCGAGAAAAACCACGTGGTTCCCCCGTCATCGCAAGATGAAGCCCTTTCCCACTACAGCGTCTCAGGAGAAGTCCCACGTTAGGAATTGGAGGCCGAAATGGTACTTGGCACCGTTGATGGGCCCCACAAAGTTCCCCCAAGTCCCGGTCTCCCTGGAGAGGAACACAGAGGTTTTCCGGCACCACTTCCTCTGAGCCCCTTCTACCCTCCTGATCTCGACAGCAGGGTCGACTCCCCTGCTTTGTCTGGAAGGGGTTCCCGACCTTCCGGTCGCACCTCAGGATGAGGCCGGTCTCACGACGATATTCCAGACCTGGCCTGTTGGGTGCTTCCACATTGCAAAGGACCCCGATTTCCCGGTCCCCTCTTGATAAGAACCCGATGCCCAAACACCTCTCCGAACTCCACCCTTTGAATGAAGTCAATGCAAACGGGCAGTGACTCGCCCGTGCATGGTCCGGAAAAACCCCCAGGTTCCAAATACAGCTCGACAAGTGGCCTCTCTCTCCGGGGACACCTCGAGGGGCAAGCGGAGTTCCATGCCACAACTCAAGACGAGGCCTGACACTCCTGTCCCCAGTCTGCAGGGACCCTGCGATCGGAGTCTGAAATCAGAGGAACCCTGAGGTTCCTGCCTCAACAGGAGATGAGGCCCTCTTCCAATGCACCAAACCCAGTGGAGTCCCGAGAGGCCCCTCCCACCTCCAGTTTCCCTGACTTCTCAGAGCCACCATGAGAAGCCCCCTGAGGTCACCTGCACAAAGCGA
>NW_011478101.1:0-516 GCF_000754665.1 Bison bison bison | reverse complement strand
AGCTTTCCTCCGCAACTCGAATGGAAGATTGGACTTCCCTGGGCCAACACAAGAGGCATCCTGAATTCCCCGTCGTAACTCGAGAATCCCGCCGCAACTCGAGAAAAACCACGTGGTTCCCCCGTCATCGCAAGATGAAGCCCTTTCCCGCTACAGCGTCTCAGGAGAAGTCCCACGTTAGGAATTGGAGGTCGAAACGGTACTTGGCACCCTTGATGTGCCCCCACAAATTTCCCCGGCATACCGGTCTCCCTGGAGAGGAACACCGAGGTTTTCCGGCACCACTTCCTCTGAGCCCCTTCTACCCTCCTGATCTCCACAGGAGGCTCGAATCCCCTGCTTGGTCTGGAAGGGGTTCCCGACCTTCCGGTCGCACCTCAGGATGAGGCCGGTTATGACGACATTCCAAAAGTGGCCTCGTGGGTGCTTCCACGTTGCGAAGCACCCCGATTTCCCGGTCCCCTCTTGATAAGAACCCGATGCCCGGACACCTCTCCGAACTCCACCCTGTGAATG
>NW_011478100.1:4966-5529 GCF_000754665.1 Bison bison bison | reverse complement strand
GGGGACCCCCACGGCCTTGGGGACCCCAACAGGCCAAGAGGACCCCCACAGCCTCGGGGACCCCCACGGCCCCGGGGACCCCCACAGGCCCAGGCATCCCCACAGGCCCAGAGGACCCCCACAGGACCGGGGGACCCCCACGGCCCCGGGGACCCCCACAGGACCGGGGACCCCCACAGGCCCGAGGACCCCCACAGGCCCAGAGGACCCTCACAGGCCTGGGGACCCCCATGGCCCTGGGGACGCCCCTCCCCACCCCCACCACCCAGGAACTGCTCAGGTTCTGACTCTCCCGGAACAGGCCATGAGGGAGACACACCACAGACAGATCAACACGTCCAAATCCACACTTATGACCCAAATTCACTACACCGCCACCCTCCTCCACGTGGTGAGGACGCCGGGGAGAAACACGAGCCCGGCACCACCCCCAGGCTCATGAGAGTGAACGGCCCTCCCGGCCAAGCACCTCGCCACCAAGCCCCGCCGGCCCACACTGCTGGGAGCAGCTGTAGCAAAAAGTCTGCTCTTTTCAGAAAAAGCAGCAGACCTAGAGAAGGAGA
>NW_011478100.1:0-815 GCF_000754665.1 Bison bison bison | reverse complement strand
TCTCTTATATCTTCTGCTTCTGTTAGGTCCATACCATTTCTGTCCTTTATTCTGCCCATCTTTGCATGAAATGTTCCCTTGGTATCTCTAATTTTCTTGAAGAGATCTCTAGTCTTTCCCATTCTATTACTATCCTCTATTTCTTTTCATTGATCACTGAGGAAGGCTTTCTTATCTCTCCTTGCTATTCTTTGGAACTCTGCATTCAGATGATATCTCTTTCCTTTTCTCCTTTGCCTTTCACTTCTTCTCTCAGCTATTTGTAAGCCCTCCTCAGACAACCATTTCGCCTTTTCGCATCTCTCTTTCTTGTGGATGGTCTTGATCACTGCCTCCTGTACAATGTCACAAACCTCTGTCTATAGTTCTTCAGGCACTCTATCAGATCTAACCTCATGAATCTATTTGTCACTTCCACTGTATAATCGTAAGGGATTTGATTTATGTCATACCTGAATGGGTCCAGTGGTTTTCCCTACTTTTTTCAATTTAAGTCTGAATTTTGCAACAAGGAGTTCATAATCTGAGCCAGAGTCAGCTCCTGGTCTTGTTTTTGCTGACTGTATACAGCTTCTCCATCTTCAGCTGCAAAGAATATAATCAATATGATTTTGGTATTGACCATCTGGTGATATCCAGATGTAGAGGCATCTCTTGTGGTGTTGGAAGAGGGTGTTTTCTGTGACCAGTGTGTTCTCTTGGCAAAACTCTGTTAGCTTCGCCCTGCTTCATCTTGTACTCCAAGGCCAAACTTGCCTGTTACTCCAAGCGTCTCTTGACTTCCTACTTTTGCATTCTAGTCCCCTATGAAGAAA
>NW_011478099.1:5120-5883 GCF_000754665.1 Bison bison bison | reverse complement strand
CTTTCATCAAGAGGCTTTTGAGTTCCTCTTCACTTTCTGCCATAAAGGTGGTGTCATCTGCATATCTGAGGTTATTACACTATATTGACACTGTATTATATACATTATGCCTCAATATTTTTTCTCTGTAAAAATGTTTATCCACTTTTATAAATCACATGCAAATTTCATTGTCTTCTTTGAAAATAGCATTAATCATAATGCTTATAGATATTTTATCTAGGATTTTTTGTATTGGTTTTATCATTCTGTTTTTCATGCTACAGAAATAAACACACTTCTTTGTCAGTTTCATCATTCTTGTTGTGAGCTCTTGTCAGATCGTTCACTTTTGAAAATTATCAGTAGTAAATTAAATGCAGCTATTTTGAGCCTCTGTCATCTACAATTCATTTTTTTTCAGTTGTTGTTTTATTCTGATACTTCTCTGAAGTTGCTGCAATTTGCACTGGTCCAAGTTCTTGTCTTCGATAAAGAAAGAATGTCTCAGGGTCCTATGGACAAGGACTATACTGAGTACTTCAAAGAGTAGACACTTGGGTACAGGCTTCCTGTGGCATCACTCAGAAAACTTTGAGACCATACCAGGGGGCTGAATTAGTCAAGGTAGACTCTAACCCAAGTTACAGAGGACCATGAATCACATATAACCAAATGCACTAATGAGAGATGACAGCAATTTTGTTTGGACTATTACTGATGTTATTTAAAAAAAAATTATTGTATATTGGAGTATAGTTGATTCACAATGTTGCATTACTTT
>NW_011478099.1:0-1299 GCF_000754665.1 Bison bison bison | reverse complement strand
GTGGAGGAGGTGGCTGAATGAGGGGAGGGGTGGCAGAATCGAGAGTGGCAGAGGTGGTGATGGCAGAGAGGGCGGCAGCTGGTCTGGCAGGGAGCCAGCACAACCTTTCTGGCGGATAAGACGGAGGGTGAAGGTGGTGAGTGGGAGTCTGCCTGGCCACATGTGCTGCAGCTGGAGGAGTCAGTTGCTTTCTCTGAAGAGAGACCATCGTGACTAAGGGGAGGGAAAGGAAAGGAAAGTAGGCAGACAAAGAGAATTGAAGGAAAGCGTGTCCAGCTGTCTGCCCTGGCAGGCAAGAGAACTGTCCATGGACCTCAGAGATCCCTCAAATGGAAGATTTCCCTTCTGTACCATGGGCACATCCAACGCCCAAGTGGTAGGTGCAGACCTCCCCCTACTCTCCCATCATACTTTGCTTTTTAAAAAAAATATGTGCTCCCAACCTTAGCAGCAAGTTAGCTCTGGTAAGAGAAACCAAAACGTTATGCTATAATGCCACCTTCTGGAAAACAAAAGGAAGGTTCTTAACTACCAAACTGTCTAATTCTTAGAATCAAAGCAAACAAAACCTTGCTTAAATAAGAAATGTGTTTGCTACTTCAAATGTGGCAACTGAGGCACTTCTCAGCAAGCACTGTAAAAAATCATGGTGATACAGTGTCACAAAAAGAAACGGACAATTTTCCAGCAACTGAACCCAAAGATTATGGAATATTGTGGTCCAACTGATAAAGAATTTAAAATAGCTGTTATGAAGAAAACCAACGAGCTGTAAGAAAAGTCAGAAAGGCAAAACAGTGATCTTGGGAATAAAATTAGCGAGCAGAAGGAGTACTTTACCAAAGTTATTGAAATTCTAAAAAAGAACCAAACAGAAATTCTGGGGCTGAATAACTCAATAAATGAGATGAAAATGCATTAACAATGCACTGAAAATAGAGCAGATCATATGGAAGAGAGAATTAGTGATCTCGAGGATAGAAATACAGAAATAAATGATTCAGGTGGAAGAGAAGAGATAACAGATTTTTTAAAAAGAAGAAACTCTGTGAAAACTATCTGAATCCACTCAAAACCATAAGAATAATGGGTATCCCAGAAGGTGAAGAGAGGGAAAAGGGAACAGAGAGTGTATTTACAGAGATAATAGTTGAGAACTCCCCAAACTTGGAGAAGAAACTGGATATATAAGTTAAAGAAGCTAATCAGATCAGATCAGATCAGTCGCTCAGTCGTGTCTGACTCTTTGTGACCCCATGAATCGCAGCATGCCAGACCTCCCTGTCCATCACCAACTCC
>NW_011478098.1:9383-10245 GCF_000754665.1 Bison bison bison | reverse complement strand
GTGTATCTGAGGTTATTGATATTTCTCCCGGCAATCTTGATTCCAGCTTGTGTTTCCTCCAGTCCAGCGTTTCTCATGATGTACTCTGCATGTAAGTTAAATTAACAGGGTGACTGTTTTATATAATTGCTTTTTAAATACAGGAAGAAAGGAGTGAAAATGTGTATTCATATAGTATTTGTGTTTGTATAATTACCTTTACCTGTGCTCTTTATGTGTTTTCATGTGGATTCTAACTAACATCTGAAGTCATTTATTGCAGTCTGAAGAAATTCCTTTAGCTTTTCTTGTAAGCCACGTCTCCTACCAACAAATTCCCTGACTCTTTTAAACTTTAGAATGCCTTTAACTTTTCACTTCTGTTTTTTTTTAAGCCACTTTAGTGTGGTATGTTTAACATGTAAAAAGCTGAACATATTTAATGTGTACTTCACAAACTTGCGAGTGTGTATACATGCATGAAATCATCACCAGCTTCAATGTACAAAACTCATCTGTGTTTCTCTACTAGCAGTGAATACTCCTAATAAGTAAGAAAATTCCAGTTAGAATAAAAAGAACAATATACTTAGGAATTCATTTGACCAAAGAGGTGGAAGATTTGTACACTGAAAATGACAAAACAGAGTTGAAAGAAACGGAGGAAAACTTAACTAAATGGAAGGTTTTCCCGGTGGCTCAGTGGTAAAGAACTGCCTGAAATGCAGAAGATGCAGAAAATGAGGGTTCAGTTCTGGGTAGGGAAGATCCTTTGGAGGAGGCCATGGCAACTCACTTCAGTATTCTTGCCTGTAGAATCCCATGAACTGAGAGGCATGGCGGGCTATAGTCCATAGGGTCAAAAAGAGTTGGATATGACTGA
>NW_011478098.1:4660-5487 GCF_000754665.1 Bison bison bison | reverse complement strand
CTTGTCATTAAAGGGCAGACACAGACCATCCAACTCCTTGTTTTTTGTCTCATGACTACTAACAGACATTAAAAGTCAGTTCTCCTGAAGCTAGCCAGTCACAAAGATAATAATTTCCTGTTCTGTTAAGGAGACTTCCCACTAAATGTTTTTCCACCTGCAAATGTCCCCACTGTAACTAACTAGAGAGTAGTAGAGCTACACTCTATGGAATGAAGTAGAATGCAAAACCACCTTGCTGACAGGCTGATCTTCAGATCTGTGGTGCTCTCCCAGTTGCAGTGGGTAGAATAAGGTCGGTGACTTTACTAGTTTTTAATCTTTCCCAGTGTGTTACTGGTAACAATTGGTAAGAAAAAATTCCAAGTAACAGGAACTGCTCCTGATGTAGACAGGCGACAACACAAGTTACCAGGCAATCAGAGAGAAGCCCCCACCTTCCACCCGAAGAGCCGACCCTCACCAGGGGTCATCTGTGAGGTCATCTCCAGTACCCAGAAACTCTTCCTGCGACATTGTAAGCGATTGTCCCTTCTAGCCTCCAAGCTGCTGGGAGAGGTTCTCTGGTGCGCGGCCGAGAAGACTGGGCACTAACTTCTCTTCCTCAAATATCCCCCCCTACTGCCGCTGTCCCCGGGGAGGAACCTAAGCTTCTTTAAGCCACTCCCAGCTCCCTCTCAATCCACTAAAATCCAGGGAATACCCAGGAAAGTCCTTCTATAAGGTGGAGAGGGGTACCTGTCCCACGTTTGTGACATCAACCCAGGCCCGCAGACTCCTTCCCGCTGAAGGGTGGGTAGGCTCTATAGGACGCTGGAGGACTCCTC
>NW_011478098.1:0-1107 GCF_000754665.1 Bison bison bison | reverse complement strand
TTCAGCACTGTGCTAAGAGAATTGATGACCAGGTGGGCACTGGGGGGATACTTGTTGGATGAATACAGCTCCAAGAGCCAGGCTACTTTATTTCATGGGTGAGAAGTGTAGCTTCCACTCAGGCTGCCATCAGCAGGATGGATGGTTTGAACCCACTGATCAGTGTCCTGGGCAAGTCCACAGGAGCTCTGTCACTGTGCTCTCCTCATCTTCTTCTTGCTTCCATAGCTGCTTGCACTCCTTACCCTCCCCTGTGCCCTCCTTTGTGCTCCCGCTGCCCTCCATGTACATGTACTTTCTGCCTGAGCCTGAGCTGTCTCCTGACTTCATGTTGTGTGGTTGTCAGTTACCTTTCTGATTACGCCACTGAGGAGTTTTCTCTTCACTCGCAGCACAAGGTGGATGCCCAAATACAGTAAGCATTGTGGATCTCCTTTTATTCTTCTTCCTTTGTTTTCTCCTTTTTCTATTTTTACTTTTTTTTTTTCCCTTTTATGAGGAAACAAAATCGTGTTGTCGGTAAGGACACTAGCTCTGATTCAGCCAACCTTGCTTTCAACCTAGTTCTTCCACTTGTTATCATATCATCATGAGAAATTAAATTGGCCCACTGTGCCATACTATCTCACCTGAAAATGGGTGAATTATTCTTAATGACGACATGAACTGAGTGGGTTGTAATTGTGAGTATGGAATGAGGTTCATAGAAATGTGCTGGCTTGTTCCTTGTCGTAGCAACTACTGAGCTGCCAGGGGGCAGGTTGCAGATCAGACCTAACCTTCAAGCATCAGGAAGCACTTCAAGGTCACATTAGACATCTGTGTCCAGTCCTAGAGGCTCCTTCTTTCTCAGCTACAGTCCTCAAGCTTTTCCTTCACAGCTGGATGAACCCTCACCAGGAGGCTGGCTTTTTTTTTACACATCTCCCACATGGAAACCACCCCCAGACTTCAACTTCTATTGCATGCATGATTCAGTTCATCACAGTTTTGTCCTCAGATGGATTGGGGCTGCTCGTATTGCAAGGGGATGCCCAGGACTGATAACAAGGGTGTGATGTTTCCCTGTTCCCCCATGGCACTGAAACTCTCTGGGACCTGGGCCCA
>NW_011478097.1:9676-10073 GCF_000754665.1 Bison bison bison | reverse complement strand
ATATGGGAAGCAATCACAAACTCCCTTAAAATTAATGGATGTAAAAGATAGGAAAAAATTCAATATATAAAGAAGAATCAAATGGAAAACTGAGAACTGTTTAACTAAAAAAAGAAGAAAGCAAGAAAAACGAAAACAAGCAAAAATTAACTTGATAGAAAAAATTTTTTAGTTGCTAAGTCGTATTTCCCTCTTTTGCAACCCCGTGGACTATGTATAATAGCCCACTCGGCTCCTCTGTCCATGGGATTTTCCAGGCAACAATACTGGAGTGGGTTGCCATTTCTTCTTCCAGGGAATCTTGCTGACACAAGAACTGAACCCATGTCTCCTGCTTGGAAGGCATATTCTTGACCACTGAACCGCCAGGGAAGCACAATAGAAAAAAAAAAAAAAA
>NW_011478097.1:4933-5566 GCF_000754665.1 Bison bison bison | reverse complement strand
ACTATATTAATATTTGGTTCTCCCTGCCATATTTGGTTCATCCCATCTTGTAAAATAGTGGTTTTAAATTTGCATGCCCATATTTCATGATGAATTTCATAATCAAAATACTTTTGATTATCTTGTTTAAAATCCCAGAATCATATGGCCATCCTGATCAATTCTTTCTTGAAAACTACTTCAGCTGCAACAAATATAGAAGAAAAAAAAAGCTATTAATTCTTCTCATTTGGATTTTTTAAGTAATATAAAACCAATTATACACTCAGTTTTAAGTGGGCATAAACTCCCAATCAGCAGTTACATTTCCCGTAAGTTGTTGAAGATACCTGTGGCAATTTGACTAAATTTTGGCTATTGGAAGATGAGTAGAAGTGATGTATGCAACATTCTGTTCACATTATTTTAAAAATAAAGTTTGTTTCTCTTCACTTTTTCTTTTGCCCTTCTTACAGTCTAGATCAATGATTGATACGGCCATAGCATCAAAGCTGACCATGCTGAAGAGGACAATACCAGTGGTGGGGGTCAGGAGAAGGAACCAAACAAAATAGAATTAACCTGGTTTCTTTCACAGCATTGTAGATCTGAGTAGCCTGCTCACCCTGGACAGCCTATGTATAGATAGACTAT
>NW_011478097.1:0-1232 GCF_000754665.1 Bison bison bison | reverse complement strand
TTTTCCAGGAAAAAAAATACTGGAAAGTGTTGCCATGGCCTCCTCCAGGGGATGTTCCCAACCCAGGGATCAAAACTGAGTCTCTTAGGTCTCCTGCATTGGCAGGCAGGTTCTTTACCACTAGTGCCACGTGGGAAGCCCTTGAATAGGCTAATTCATCCTAATTGTCAGAAATTAAAATGAAAAAAAAAATTGGGGCAAATATTCATTACCCTAAAAGTGACTTTAGAAAGGTAACACAGATATGCTGAACAAAGAAAGGATGAGAAATGATTCACTAAACAAATAGGAACAAAAATCGATCACAAGAAGCAATATTCATATCATAAAAGGCAACGTTCAATACTAGTGCCAAAAGCATTAATTATGACAAAAAGAATGTTCTCCTACACCAAGATGTGGATGCCATAATTCCTGTAATTTTGTGAATGTTACCTTAAACTAGAAAAGAGATTTTGGAAATGTGTCTAAGGTTGAGAATCTGGAGAAGGGGAGCTCATCTTGAATCATCTGGCATGGCTCAACATAATTACAGGAGTCCTTGAAAGCAGACAAACTTTCCTGCCTCTAGACATAGGGAGATTTGACCACAGAAAGATGAAAGAGTTATGATGTTACTGGCTTTGAAGATGGAGGAAGAGGGCCAAGAACCAAGGAATTCCAGTGGCCTCTGGAAGCTGTCAATGAAACTGATTCTGCCTTAGAGCCTCCAGGACAGAGTGCAGCCAATTTAAATCCAGAGAAACTTGTGTCAGATTTCTAGTCTACAGAACTGTAAGATAATAAATGTGCATCATTTTAAGCCACTGAGTTTGTAGTAATTTTTTACAGCAGCACTATAAAACTAATACAGATTTCTGCAATAACACAATTAATAATCAACAGAGAATATAAAACTGTCACAATTTTTATGCACCAAACAAAAAAGCAATAAAATACATAAAGCAAAACCTCCTAGACAATACCAAAATACCAGAAACATCATAGTAAAGTATTTTAATATACTTGTTTAGGCCAAAAAATGTATGGTTGCTTGGGATTTAAACAGTAGAATATAAGTATATATTTTTTTAATGGTAGAAGGAATGAAATGGATGGATTACCCTCTATCAGAAGATACATTTTTACCCTCAATAAGAGAGTATACGTTGGCTACCTGATGAGAAGAGCTGAGTCATTTGAAAAGACCCTGATGCTGGGAAAGATTGAGGGCAGGAGGAGAAGGGGACGAC
>NW_011478096.1:13590-15514 GCF_000754665.1 Bison bison bison | reverse complement strand
TTAATAAGAAAATTTAAGGTGGGAAAGGGGATTGGAATATGTCATCCCAAAATATGGCACTTTGATATGAGGGTTATTTTGAGCTGAAGGCAATTAAGAAACAATAGACAGTGGGATGGGGCTTCTTCAGTGGCTCAGTGCTAAAGATCTGCCTGCAATTCAGAAGACTCGGCATGGATGTGGGTTCGATACCTAGGTCAGGAAGATCCCCTGGAGGGGAGGGCATGGCAACTGACTCCAGTATTCTTGCCTGGAGAATTCCATGGACAGAGAAGCCTGGTGAGCTACAGTCCATGCAGTCTCAAAGAGTTGGACATGACTAAACACAGCACAGACATGGGAGGATCTTTTTGCCCTCTCCCTTTCTGCCTAAAAGCATTTCCATTTGTAAAGGTGTTTCCTTTTCACATATGAGGAAGAGGAGAATACTCTTAATCACAAGTGATGACTCATCTCTGGAGATGGCACTGACTTGAGTCAGCATAACAAACCTTACCAAACAATCCTTATCTACCAATACTTCCCCCATATATTTACCTTCTCACAAATCCCTTTTCCTTTGACTAGTTACTATTCCACAATTTATCACTCTTTTGTTAAAATGGTATCCAAGCCCCTGAGTCTACCCACCACTTTGGAGTTTTACTTCTTTTCTGTATAGCACCCCCTCAACATAAAATTAGAAATGTCAATTAAATATGTGTGCCTTTTTCTCCTGTTAATCTGTCTTTTGTCTATTTAATTCACAGGCCTCAAGTACAGACCCTAAGAGGTTAGAGGAAAAGTCTTCACAGTGATAACTGTTGTGAAGAAGAGGAAGTACTGACACAGGGTATTGAGGAAGATGACTTTAGATAAGGTATTTAGGGAAGGCTCCTCTGAGGAGATGATGTCTTAATTGAGACCTGTAGATGGAAAGATATAGGCCATACCAAGACCTCAGGAAATGCATTCCCAGGAGAGGGACTAACAAGAGAAACATTCCTGAATTAGCCATCAGCCTGGAGTATTTAATAGGTAGAAAGAAGGCCAGAGTGGTTAGAACAGAGTGGATGAGGCGGTGAGCTGAACTCGATGAGGTCAGTCTTCCACCAGACTGTGTGGCATCTTGTAGGTCAGTGGTTCCCACACTTGAGTGAGCATCAGAGTCACTTAAGGGCCTGTTAAAGCTAGCTTGCTGGGCCCTATCCCTCGAGTTTCTGATTCTGAGAATCTGGAGTAAGTCCAAGCATTTGCATCTTAGAATGGCATGAGTTCTTATCCTTCTTTGCTACTTTTTGAATGAAACCAATGATGTCATTGAGCCTCAGTGTTCTACTTGAATATTAAACATCAATGATGAATACTTCATAGGGTGTTAAATGATCTCATATATGTGCTAGAGCTAGGAAAACTTAAAGTCTTATGATTGTTAACAAAGATTACATTTCTGGGTTATAAACAAAGGAAATCACAAAGTAGTTGTGGGATGTGGTAAGTGAAAGGACGTAAATAAAGATGAAGGAGGAGTCACGGAGAGTTACAGGCAGGCATGATTTTTTTTAATTTAAATTTAAAAATTTGTTGAGACCCCAACTTGGGCCAGAGTTTAGATTTTTAGACTGAATTTGAATGGCTTCATTTTGAATTCACTTTTTCATGAAATTGTGTTTTTGGTCTTTTAAAAAATAAAATACTCTCTTAAAGGCTCAAAAGACTTTTGTCAGAGGAGACCAGTAAGCAATCCTTAAAACCTTTTTGAAGTGGAAATGATTCAAAGTACCTAATATTTCACCTGTCAGGGGAAAGGGTTTGGTGAGGGGCTGTCTTTGATTGTACCCTTAATGCTGATAACAGCTGGGAATTTAACCTAAAGGTATTTGAGCATAATATGTGTGTATGGGAAGAGTCAATATTTATTGATTTCAGATGACATAATTGAGAA
>NW_011478096.1:8153-10786 GCF_000754665.1 Bison bison bison | reverse complement strand
AGGGCATGGCAACTCACTCCATTATTCTTGCCTGGAGAATCCCATGGACAGAGGAGCCTGGTGGGCTACAGTCCATGGGGCTGCAAAGAGTCAAACCCTACAACTGAGCAACTGAGCACACACACCTAGATAGGTGGGTTGGGAACCCAGGAGCAAAACGGGAGTGATGTTAGAAGTGGTGGGTTGGTGTTACCAGCCAAAGAATGTCACTCACCATCTGGCTGTGCATGAGTTGTGTCATTAGTCACTATAGTTGCTAACCTTTAACACTCACCTGAAAGGAGTTCAGGGTGGAGATCAAGAATGAGGCACCCTGTGCTCTGGGAAAACTGGCAGAACGGGCCTTCAGATGGTTAGATATTTTCAGGAGCAATTTTTTATGAACCTCAATTCTTGCACTTTCCCATACTTAGAAAAACACTAAACACTAACCCTGGAGTGGGCACCCTATCCCTTCTCCAGTGGATCTTCCCAACCCAGGAATTGAACTGGGGTTTCCTGCACTGCAGACGGATTCTTTACCAACTGAGCTATCAGGGGAGCCCATACTTAGAAAAGTACTAAAATAATTAAGATATCTGTCCCTAAGGACTAGCAGCAACTTTCTGCTGAGATGATCTTCACCAAGTTCACATATATACTAACATCTCCCCCCACATCTCTGGAACAGTTCCTCAGGGTTATCTGAGAGGTTGTGTCCCAAGGTCCTCAGTAAGACACTGAATACACTTGACGTACAACTTTTATGTTGTGTTTTTCTTTTTCAGTCAACAGTGTCAAAGGGCAGACTTTAACCAAAGTTTGGCTTGGAGCCCTCTCCTTCATCCCAGATGCAATAGGCCCCACATGATGCTGGAAGAGGGTTTGAGTAGGACTCAGTTTATTTAGACTAGATATTGGCTCCATTGTAGTATCATCTTGAAGAAACTTTTTTTGTTCTCTTTGTGTAGAATAAATACCTACCTGATATCATATTCTTTTGACATTTCTCTCATATGTCCAATAGCTACATAATGTGCTTTTCCCCTCTGGGAGGTTGTACTGAAGGACTCATTCTCCTCATGCCTCATCTCATCTCTCTGCCTGCTCTCAAAACTCCACTGAGTCAGCTTCCACGAAGGAGGTCATTCCAGGATGGATGATGTGTGGTGCAGGTTCTACTGGTGAACCAGGAAGGTCATTGACAAGGAACTTGGTCTCTGGAGTCAAATGGAGCTGTGCTTCCAGGGTCTGTAACATCAGGCACCCCTGTATTAGTCAGGGTTAGGACAACAAAACAGAAATTACTCTCAGTATTTCAATCAATAAGGATAATAACACAGAGATGTGGAAGCTTATATGACTGTTGGAAGGACTGGAGGAACAAAAGTCAGGGAAAGCCATTGCTAGCTCTCAGAGTCACTGCAGGGTTTCAGAGACTCAGGAATTTGTTTCAGCTATTCAGGAAAGGAACTTTAGGACATTGCCACCAGTGGTTGCAGCTGCCAGCAGCATCACGGAGGGTGATAAGCAGAAAAACACCTGGAGGCCCATTAAAAAAAAAAGTCATATCTGTTGACATATATAGGTCTACCTGCTGGTGCCTTTTTGTCACCTTTGCTATTTTGTGCATATCCATTTCATTAGTGGAACCTAAACTGAATCCAAAATCCTGTTGCCAAGGAAATCTGGGAAATGTCTAGGAAATGTGGTTCCCAGATTTCCAACCTCTGAAAACCAGGCAAGACATAGAAGGAGGTACAAAAAATGTCGAGTGCCAGCACAGTCCACCAGCACAGTCCAGCCTTGGACTGCACAGGCGTTATGTCCCTGAGCCTGTGGCGTCATCATTAAAACAAATGCCATTCAAAACTACAGCTATCACAAAGAACAGTATGCAAAGTAACAGTAATACAAAGCTCAAAACCTCTTTGTCCCTTTTCCTCCACTGGAAAAATCATATAATCGCAGAAATCCAAAACACTTTTTGAAGGAAAAACTAAAGAAAAACCACCTTGGTGCTATTTATTCTTTTAAAATATAAGAAGAATGAAGGTATTTAGAGTATGCATTTTGATCTGAAGGCAACTGAGAAGAAGCAGACACAAGAAAGGGCTTCCCCAGTGATTCAGTGGTAAAGAATCTGCCTGCAATGCAGGAGATGCTGGAGATGTGGGTTCAGTTCCTGAGTCCGGAAGATCCCCTGGAGGAGGGATGGCATGGCAACCCACTCCAGTATTCTTGCTGGGAGAATCTTTAGTTAAGATGCTAAATGAGCCCAAGTTCTAACCACCCTTTTGAGTTACTCATCACTGAGTATTCCTGTATGCACATGGAATACTGTATGCACAATGCACATGTTAATGAACTCTCCTCATTGTCTTTTATTAATCTGTCTTTTGTCAGTCTAATCTACAGGGCCCCAGTTGGAAAACCTAGGAAGGTAGAGGAAAAAAGTTTTTCTTGTCCTATAATAATAAATGCTGATTGTAAAAAATTTTTAAATGTCATCAAAGACAAAAATGCATTGGACAGTTAAGGAGATGATTTTATGTAGTCTATTGCACTGGTGGAGGGGGAAGCTTCCCACGTGGTGCTAGTGGTAAAGAACCTCCCTGCCAATCCAGGAGAATTGAATCCAGAGACATTACATT
>NW_011478096.1:3601-5937 GCF_000754665.1 Bison bison bison | reverse complement strand
CTTTTCACATATTTATTTTTGCATCCCTCCAGCAGGAACATAGTCATCAACACTGAGAAGACCTTTATTAAAGTACAGGAATGAATGTGTTTTGATCTTAATTGGAAACAGAGTTTTGTTTGCTTCAGTGAAAGGAGAAGCTGAAGAAACACAGCAGCCATTGTTCCTGCTAATTTGTTGTGATTCAATACAGGGTTGGAAAACTATGCCCCTTGGGCCAAATCCAACTTCTGAGAAGAAAAACTTTTTATCTATCCTCTTATGTTCAGTACTCAGAGACCTGCAAATTAAACTGACAAAAGACAGGCAAGAAAAAAAAAATCTTTACACATAGGTATACAATAGTTCACAGAAAAATGTGACTCAGGATGGCTAAAATTTGGAGCTTACATATCATATCAATGGGAAATAGGCAGACAGGTACCTCTGTGAGGACAAATGACTTCTTAGAAAGGGGGTGGGGGCAGAGAAAGAGTACTAATGGAAACACAAATGACTTTTTGGAAAGATAAATGAGACATTAGGAATAGATAGGAGTTACTATAGTTTATGACATTGTCTGTTTGAGTGTGGTTATCAACTTTCCCTCTCCCAAAGAAGAGATAAGAGTTGCTCCTGTGGAGAGATTTTTGACAGTTGAGTTACTGTGGAAGGTTCTGCTTTTAGGCTGATAAGGAATTTCTAGAAATCAAATGCCTTCAGCTCAAAATAATTCTTAATGCCAGAGTGACATCCTAGTCCCTTTCAAGGCCCACTGCCTGCTTTTATAAATAAAGTTTTATTGAAATACAGTCATGTACATTTGTTTATGTCTGTGACTATTTTTGTCATAAAAATAACAGAGATCTTATGGTTCATAAGAGCTTATGGTTCAAAGCCTAAAATATTTACTATCTGGCTCTTTTCAGGGGAATTTTACTGATCCTTGATTTTGTTGTTCAGTCACTCAGTCATGTCCGACTCTTTAGGACCCCATGGACTGCAGCATACCAGGCCTCCCTGTCCTTCACTATCTCCCAGAGTTTGCTCAAACTCATATCCATTGAGTCAATGATGCCATCCAACCATCTCATCCTCTGTTACCCCTTCTCCTACTGCTGTCAATTTTTCCCAGCATCAGGGTCTTTTCCAATGAGTCAGCTCTTCACATCAGGTGGCCAAAGTATTGAGCTTCAGCTTCAGCATCAGTCCTTCCAGGCAATATTCTGGGTTGATTTCCTTTAGGATTGAGTGGTTTGATTTTCTTGATGTCCAAGGGACTCTCAAGAGTCCTCCAGCACTACAGTTCAAAAGCATCAATTCTTCGGTGCTCAGCCTTCCTTATGGTCCAACTCTCATATCCATACATGACTACTGGAAAAACCAGAGCTTTGACTACATGGACCTTTGTCAGCAAAGTGATGTCTCTGCTTTTTAATATGCTGTCTAGGTTTATCATAGCTTTTCTTCCAAAGAGCAAGTGTCTTTTAATTTTATGACTGTAGTCAATGTCCACATTGATTTTGGAGCCCAAGAAAATGAAGTCTGTTACTGTTTCCATTTTTTTCTCCATCTATTTGCCATGAAGTGATGGGACCAGATGCATTGATTTGGATATATACATATATCTGTATATAAATTTGTATTTATATGTATAAACCCTTGATTTAGATATATACATATATTTGTATGTTCCACATTTTGTCCCTGAAGATAAAAAATTTCATACAGATAAAAACCTTGTACACAGGAATGCGTTGTCTGGCCTGTCTGTTGTTAATAAGCTTCAATTTAATACATGATGATTGTTATTCTTTTGAGTTCCTACTATGTGCCAGGCCCCATGCTTGAAACACAGTGTTTACCTCTGCTCTTTGGGGGCTTTTCTAGCAGAAGAACAAAAGGCTGGAGGGCCTGTAATCTGAGGCAGCCAGTGGAAGTGTTAGAACAGAGAAGAGCCAATCAATGGAAGAGCAGACATAGTCAAGGGACAGACTCTGTGAGGATCATCAGGGAAGGATTGTGGATGAGGAATGATTTAAATGATATATGGAGTGAATTGATAGTATTGAATACATAGACAGGTAAGGATGGGAGAAAAGAACATTGCAACAGGGAGAACACCACATTCATTCACTCATTCATTTAACAGATATTTATAATACACCAAACAAAGTTTCTATTTTAACAGAACTTACAGTTACCCCACAGAGTATACAGTTCATGGAATTCTTCAGGCCAGAATACCGGAGTGGGTTGCCTTTCCCTTCCCCAGGGCATCTTCCCAACCCAGGAATTGAACCCCGGTCTCCCTCATTGCAGGCAGATTCTTTATCAGCTGAGCCACAAGGGAAGCC
>NW_011478096.1:0-1061 GCF_000754665.1 Bison bison bison | reverse complement strand
TCACTTTCATGCATTGGAGAAGAAAATGGCAACCCACTCCAGTGTTCTTGCCTGGAGAATCCCAGGGACGGGGGAGCCTGGTGGGCTGCCGTCTATGGGGTTGCACAGAGTCAGACACGACTGAAGCGACTTAGCAGCAGCAGCAGAGAAACAGAACCAGTATGATAGACAGGTAAATAGATAAATATCATAGGAATTGACTGGAGAAATAGATATCATAGGAATTGGTGCATGCAATTATGGAAGCTGAGAAGTTCCTGATATGCTGCCTGCAAGCTAGAGAACCAGGAAACTTAGTGGTATAATTCATTCTGACTCTAAAGGCCTGAGTACCAGCATCAAGGGCAGGAGAGGATGGGTGTCTTAACTCAAGTTGACAGAGTGAACTTGCCCTTCATCCCCCTTTGTGTTCCACTCAGGCCTTCAATGGGTTGGATGCTGCCCACCTGCCTCGGTGAGGGGAATTTTATTTAGTCTACTGATTTGAATGCCAATCTCTTCCAGAAACACTCTCACAGACACACCCAGAAATAATGCTTTGCCAGCTATCGGGGAGTCCCTTAATTCAGTCAAGTTGACACTTAAAACTAAAGATCACAATTGGCCCTCTATTGAAGGACTTTCCACTTTCAATTGTGTGTTTTGTTGTTGGCAGGGAATCCCTTAAACTACGTTGCCAATAACCAACATAGAAAATAAGGCCTTTCCTCATCCTCTCACCACTTTCATGAGCACAAGCACAATGGTGGTAACATAGATAAGAAAAGGTACCTGTTTTGTTAGATTGTTTTAAAATGCCCTCTCTTGTAGTTTCTTAGATCCTTTTGGCCTGGTTTCCATGGGATTTGGGGATGTGTGAGGAAACATGCAGGAGCTATTTGCTCTGAGCAGCTACTTGTACTCTTGGCCTTGTGATATGAGGAGTGTGGGAGGACAGATCAAGGGCTGTGGCCCTGAAACTCATGTCATTTAAAGCTGGGTAACTGATCCAAGCCAAAAACTTAGAAGGAAAAAAAGGACCATGAATGCTAGAATTATGGCTTCATTTAAAATTGATTATC
>NW_011478095.1:19612-20503 GCF_000754665.1 Bison bison bison | reverse complement strand
AAAAAATAACTGAATCACTTTGCTGTATACCTGAAACTAACACAATATTGTACATCAACTATGCTTCAATTTAAAACTGGCATTTATAGCCTCTCTTGAAGAATCAAGCAACTTGATAATGCTGAATCTCTGCTCCATAGTGCAACCATTGTCTGGAATTGGTAATTGCTGCCCTGTTCAGAAAGGAGTTCTGTTTGCAATTTACTGTCATCACCAGCCCTCCAGCTTTACTCATTTACTTTATCTGCTTGCCCCGTCACCATTTGAATTTGCCTCTTTTGGCCTCTGTGCTTCGTTCATAGGTTGTCATGCACCCATCCAAAGTTTTGGAATTGCAGATGCACAAGCATGGCTTCAGTATGGAAGTGGGACAGTATATTTTTGTTAATTGCCCCTCAATCTCTAGCCTGGAGTGGCATCCCTTTACCCTGACCTCTGCTCCAGAGGAAGACTTCTTCTCCATTCATATCCGAGCAGTGGGGGACTGGACAGAAAATCTCATAAGGACTTTTGAACAACAGTATTCGCCAGTTCCCAGGTAGGTCCTTAAGAGCAATAGAGACCCAGACCAGAACACAGCAGGCAGAAAAGAGAAAGTAATTCCTCACTGAACCTTAAGTCTGGTAAAAATGGTATATGATTAAAGTAAACAAGCAACAATGAGCCGTGGAGCAGTTATGCCTCTGGGAGGACGTTTGAGGTTGCAGGTAGAGGTGAGACTTCACTTTTGCCCATTGTCTTTTGCCTTCTGCCAGGATCCAGGTGGACGGGCCTTTTGGCACTGTCAGTGAGGATGTTTTCCAGTATGAAGTGGCTGTGTTGATTGGAGCAGGAATTGGGGTTACCCCCTTTGCTTCTATCTTGAAGTCCATCTGGTACAAATTTCAGCAT
>NW_011478095.1:18683-19312 GCF_000754665.1 Bison bison bison | reverse complement strand
CCTCACCGGATGGGACAGCAACTTTGTGAGTTCAAACAACACACTAATTCCCTAAGATGAAGGTCAGATAAAACATAATGCATGCTGAGCAGAAAAAATCATATCTTATGATTTCCTACCTGCTTTCACCTTCACACCCAAGTTTAAAAGTGGCTGAAGGAAGGGTAGCTATCAGGACCTGCTTTTTCTAACTTTCTATTTCTCCAACTCCAGGCTGGTCATGCAGCACTAAACTTTGATAAGGCCAATGACATCCTGACAGGTCTGAAACAGAAAACCTTCTTTGGGAGACCTATGTGGGACAATGAGTTCTCTACAATAGCTACCGCTCACCCCAAGTAAGTGTATTCTCCCCTGGTTGGTTGATTTTGCAGAATTAGGTTTAGGAAAAGTATTACAACATGTTGAACACGCTTGGGAAAAGATTTCTGGGGCCAAAACTATTTGTACCAATCTTAGATTCTTGCTTAAAAGTGAGGAAATTTCATCTGAGATTTCAGCCAAATAGGGGTCTTGATCTTGTAATTGATGAGAAGACATTTGTTGTCCCCACCTGCATTCGAACAGTGAGGCAAAGAAACTCAGTTCTGGCTGTATTACCAAATAAAAGAGAGAACTAGAACCATTCA
>NW_011478095.1:17490-17811 GCF_000754665.1 Bison bison bison | reverse complement strand
AGATTCTCAGCATTGCTAATTGTTAGAGAAATGCAAATCAAAACTAAAAATGAAGTATCACTTCACACCAGTCAGAATGCTGCTGCTGCTGCTGCTGTCACTTCAGTCGTGTCCGACTCTGTGTGACCCCATAGATGGCAGCCCACCAGGCTCCGCCATCCCTGGGATTCTCCAGGCAAGAACGCTAGAGTGGGTTGCTATTTCCTTCTCCAATGCATGAAAGTGAAAAGTGAAAGTGAAGTCGCTCAGTTGTGTCTTACTCTTCGCGACCCCATGGACTGCAGCCTACCAGGCTCCTCCATCCATGGGATCTTCCAGGCA
>NW_011478095.1:12195-16116 GCF_000754665.1 Bison bison bison | reverse complement strand
ACTACTTTGGGGAAACTCTGGCATTTCCTCAATGTTAAATTCCATCACCACATGACTCAGCATTTTGACTCCTAAGTATATACCCAAAAGAAATGAAAACATATGTCCACACACAAATTTGTGTATGAATGTATGTAAAATAGCCAAAAAGTGTGGAAACAAAAGTGTCCATCAACAGATGAATGGATAAACAAAATGTGATATATTCACACAAGGGAATATTATTCAGTTGTAAAAAGGAATGCAGTACTGTTATATGCTACAACATGGGTGAACCTTGAAAAGGCCACATATCATTTGATTCCAGACTAGGCAAATCTAGAGACAGGAAGTAGATTTGATTATCTAGGGCAGGGGTGGGGGCAGTTGGCAGAAAATGGCAAATGACTGCTAATGTGTATGGGTTTTTTGAGATGAAAATGTTCTCAGATTTTGCACAACTTGGTGGTTATACTAAAAAGCACCAGCTGCACACTCTAAAAGGGTGAATGTTATGTCATGGGAATTACATTTCAAATAAAAGAGAGGAGAGGAAGATATGAGGGAAGGAAGGAGAGAGTGAGGCCCAGAGCCTAGTTAGAAAGAGTATCTTTGGCAAGAAGAATCACCACCTCTTCAATGTGAGAAAACACTAGATGGCTTTAATAGCAGCTAACATAAGCACTTGCTATGTGCCAGGCATTTTTTAAATTGCTTTACACATGTTGTTTTTGTTTAAACCTCCAAACAAGACTATGAGCTGGATACTATTTTTATCCCCATTTTACAGGGTCGGGGGGAATGGTGAAAGAGAGATTAAGAAACTTGCCTAAAGTCATACAGCTGGGACAAATGTCAGTACAGGGATTAGAACCTAGACAGCCTGGCTTTAGAGTCCAGTAGTTCATAGGGCACTGCTCTCCATATCCTATGGGTGTGCTCAGTAGAATAGGCAAGGCTAAGTACTGAGAGGGTTAAGGGCTGGGAGCATATTGGGGATTGCAAACAGAAAAGGTGAGATGAACATGAAGAACGTGAGACCATCAATAACTGAGTTTTTATGTAAGGTTGGTGGGAGGAGAGGCATAGCAGAGGTGGAAAACATTCCCACAAACCATCAGCAGCCTTTGCTGCCTTCTAGCTCTGGCTACCATTCTCTTCTTGCAGGTTGGCGGTGGGAGTCTTCCTATGTGGTCCCCAGACTTTGGCAAAGAGCCTGAGCAAATGCTGTCACCAGTACTCCAGCCTGGATCCTAGGAAGGTTCAATTCTACTTCAACAAAGAAAATTTCTGAGTTATAGGAATAAGGATAGTAATCTGCATTTAAGTCTCTTCATCTTCAACAATTTACTTGGTTTGGTCAGGTTGAGGCAACCACTTACAGACAGTAACATGTTTCTTTCAAGGCTCGAGTCCCTGGCAGTCTTTCTTGATTGGATTCAACTTAGTCATCACTGAGCTTCATGGACCTAAGAACTTTAGTAGTTATCATAATTGCAAAGCCCATGGATTCTTTCTTTGGAAATCATTGTAAATCCTTCTGGAATGCCCTGACTGCAGCAAGGCCTGATAGCAAATGCAGTTGACAGTTACATAATTTAACCTTGGGTGATTTTGTTGATTCCAAGTGTTAACCATATCCTGGACTCTGGGTCATTCTCCTAGTCCTCCTACCCACCAAGAAAATTTCTAAGTAAGGTGATTTTTTTTCAAATAAAAATTTATTAAAGAATTAATGACAAAATATAATAAACATAAATAGTAAAACAACAAACATAAAATTACCAAGAACTCAATCCCTATATAACAGTATGTACATTCTGTTAAACATGATCTTATCCAGTGTGAATGGCAACTTATGCTTTACTCATATTTGCTTATCAAAAAATGAAGGATTTTTCTCTGTTTAATGAATAAATCTTTTGTTACGTTATCTAGGCTCTCCATTTAGGAAAGATAATCTTGAAAGTATGCTAATCATAACTGAAATTGTATCATAATTGAAAGACAGCTATATTGTCATTAGCTTCCCTTGTTCTGTTGGAAATAATTGTGAAAACTTGAACTCCATCTTAGGATGATTATTTAGTCAACAAGGACTCTTTATTACCATTTTAATCAAGGGGAGTTATTAATGTCTTGTCTTAAAAAGATAATTTAAAATTTTGACAACGTTTCCTTGGCTCCTACGTACCTATTAAGGAATCGTTCAGTAACATAAGCAAAATGCCTTTTCTTTCTCCTATCAAAATGCTCTTTTATTTCTTCCATCCACCTGGCTCTGGGGTGTCAGTAGTCACAGTGAATCAGTAGAAGGAAAGAAGACTGGGGCCCTTAAAAGAGGAAAAATAATACACATTTTGTTGTGCTCAAAGACAATTCAAATCATAAGATTTACAAGAATGTTTCTACTGAATTAACATTAGTGCACCTCTCTCTCTACCATTGTGGCCAAAAATGAATGATTATTTCTAATTCTCCAGAAATCTACATGACTTGAAGGATTAGAAAAACTGATTTTTTTCAGTCACTAGTCTGAACAAAATAAAGGAAGGTCATGAACTCATGGTTGTGTTTCATGTATTAACTGGACATCAAGAAAAAATACTAATGGACATTTCCGAAAGAATAGATTGGGATACCCCTGCTGTTACCAATTTCCCAGATTTCAGCTAATTTAAATTTAATAAGGCTTCAGGAACATGCATGCTGCAGCCTTGATGGTTTGGTTCCTATTAGACAACTGCTGACCAAATTATAATTTGATCTCCAATGAGTCTGATTTGGAATCTTAGTGTTCCTTAAAACTTATTATAATGTGTTCCTAAGGAGAAAGACTGTATTCTCGGTCTTGATGTCTCAATATATTGACACTTCAAGACATGGCTGCTGCTAAAATCAACATATCAAGGCCTAGAATGTTCATGGAAGCTAGCATAAAAGGTAATGATAATAATAAATCCTACATACAATCAACATCTAAGCCCAAATTGGGGATGAGCAGGCTACCTAGAAAGCTTCTCAGCTGTTTTGATCAAGTTTTTCTTCCTAGGTTGCAGTTATCGAGTATCTTTCTCAGTAAACTTTTGTTGTAGTCAATGCTTATATATGAGTAGAAAATCTCTCAATTTTAATGTCCCTCATAATTTTGATTATCTTTGCATTCTTTTGCTTGACATGTAAGCAATATGCTATTACATTCTCTACACCTATGGCAGGTTTTTAATTCACTTGACCATACTCCTAACGCAGAGGCTAGGACTCTGAGAATATAAACAGACTCAGGAGTAGTTCCAGTGGAACTTTACTAATTATTAAGGTACCTCTTAACCTCTTGAGGTTGGCCTGATGGAGATAAATCATGTTTCTCCTTAATGCCACTATGAGAGAGAATACTAGGCCGGAAGAGCTGTAGGTTATAGCCAGTGGCACTGATTGTGTTCACACCCATCTGAGAGGAAGAAGGCAGGGTCAGGCCTAATGGGCAATCTGACTGCTTATACATTTGGTCCTTTTGAAATAAATGAGAAAAATATAAATGTAAAAATTTTAGAATTTCTATGTTTTAATTTCCCAGAATAAATCTGGTTACTGGGTAGGGCTGCAGATTAGTAATTATTTAGAAGGCAAGATGAAATGTATTGTTTGACTTCTGTTCAGTGTTTATTTCATCTTGAACATAGGAAAAATTAGTGGCTTTCTAAACTTTTAAAGTTAACTACCCAGACTGAAGAGTTTTAGAACAAGAAAATGTCAACAGTCTCTTGTGTCGCTGACACATTAAAACCAGTGATCATATATCGTCCTTGTCTTAACTCTGAACTATGTATGTGAATAGACTTTAGTTCATTTCAGTTCAGTCATTCAGTCTTGTCCAACTTTGTGACCCTATGGACTGCAGCATGCCAGGCCTTCCTGTCCATCACCAACTCCCGGAGTTTA
>NW_011478095.1:8958-10131 GCF_000754665.1 Bison bison bison | reverse complement strand
GTGTACAGCAACCTCTAAAATGTACAGGGCCTGATGGAGATGGTGGACATTCACTACCTTAAATTATGTGCTGTAACAGTTTAATCTCAAAATATTCTATGTAAAATAAATACTTGAAACTAAAATGTTTGCATATTTTATTGAAATGGTTTGTGTTTTCATTTTGATGGGATAGTTGGGAATAAAATAATAACTGATTCTGGAAGAATACATACCAAACTATATTTAGCAGTTATGTCTTTGGAATGAGACTGAGAAACCAGAGCTTTTACCCTGAACTTTCTACATTTCTGTATTTGATTAATTTGGTTAAATTGATCATATGTCACTGTTGCCCATTTTAGGGAAAAAAGGTTAAATGAGATTACAATCAATTCAACAACTGAACAAATGCCTATCACCTTCCCCTACCATGACAGGGACTGAGTTACTGAAGAGTGAAGGGTCTAGTCAAGAGGGGTACAGGCCTCGGGTAGTCTTGAGATCAAGAGACTCTTGTTGGTTAAGCTTGAAAAGTACATACCCCAAATGCACAAGGACCTTGTCTGACTCAGGCACAGTAAGTCTGCTCACCTTTAAGGAGCTCCAGTAGATTTCTGTATTTGTTCTTTTAAGATCAGGATACTCTGCCTCTGCTCAGGAGGCAGCATGGCGATCTGGTCTGCAGTTAGCTGAAGTACCTGCATAATCAAAGCAGCCTGTGCAGAGGAAAAAAAAACATAATGAGTTCTAACGATGGTGGCTAAAAAACTACCACCAGCTTCTGTCCAAGGCAGAAGGATAATTCACATACATTAAACCAAAAAAATTTTTAAAAATGAAACCAAACCAAAGAAAAAACCAAAACCAGCTGGTGAGAAGAGGCAAAATGAAAAGCACAGGTACAATGGCTAAGATTAGAAGATTCAAAGCAGACACCTTCATGAACCCCAAATTCTTACAGATGAAGATGGTATTGGTAACCCCTGGGAAATCTACAGTTTTTAATCCTTTGAAAGAATTAAATCCTTTGAAAGGAGCTTTGAAAGTTGCTCCTTTTCACAAGTTTTGAGCTCCCTACAATGGTCAAATATAGAAACAGAAAGATATGCTTGTGGGGAATCTGCTATCATCTTTAGGGATAAGGTATAAAAGGGAGGAACAAAGGGATTTGGATTTCCAGGTCAATCAGGC
>NW_011478095.1:8692-8858 GCF_000754665.1 Bison bison bison | reverse complement strand
TAAAAAGTAATTAGCCTCTAATTAAAATAAATAAATTTTTATGTTTATGAAATACAAGATGTTGGGGAAAAACTTTTTTAAAAACCCTATACATGTAATCAGGTTAGGTCACATGATTATGTTCCTTTCTAGCTGACTGAAGAGCAAGAAAACTAAGGGCAGTAGT
>NW_011478095.1:4542-5147 GCF_000754665.1 Bison bison bison | reverse complement strand
GGATGACAGAGGATGAGATGGCTGGATGGCATCACCAACTCGATGGATGTGAGTCTGAGTGAACTCCGGGAGTTGGTGATGCACAGGAAGGCCTGGCCTGCTGCGATTCATGGGGTCGCAAAGAGTCGGACATGACTGAGTGACTGAACTGAACTGAACTGAACCCTGCATATAAGTTAGATAAGCAGGGTGACAATAAACAGCTTTGACATACTCCTTTCCCAATTTGGAATGAGTTTGTTGTTCCATGTCTGATTCCAACTATTGTTTCTTGTTCTGCATACAGGTTTCTCAGGGGACAGGTAAGGTGGTCTGGTATTCCCACCTCTAAGAATTTTCCAGTATGTTGTCATCCACAGAGTCAAAGGCTTTAGCATAGTCAATGTAGCAAAAGTACATTTTTTTTTCAATTCCCTTGCTTTTTCTATAATCCAATGGATATTGGCAATTTGATCTCTGCTCTTATTAAACACAAATTGTTAATAAACATGTTACCTGCTTCCCCAGCAGATGAAAAGCAGCAAAAAAATAAAAGCATAAAAGAAATATGGATAAACCATTAGGAGCAGATATAATAGCACTGTGAAGAACCAGGTGACAGTCTG
>NW_011478095.1:0-1308 GCF_000754665.1 Bison bison bison | reverse complement strand
GGGCTCAGTTAATGGCCCTCCCCTCATCTCATGTGGGGGTGGGCCACGGCTGTCATGGCCAGGGACATGGTGCATGGGCGGACCCTGATGAGGTGGTCCCAGGTAACCTCTAGAGATGGAGAAAAAAATGTTATATTTTAAAAGAGAACAAAACAACATGAAAAGTGCCAACTAGAAGATCAGTAAGTAAAAATTAGATAAAGAACTGATACAAACATCAGTTTTCAAATTCTAAGAGAATAACACAAAACAGGTCAAAGACAAACTATAGAGATGTAAACCCATGTATTTCAGAATTTCATATTTGGTCAGGGAACACATATTAAGGAGGAATTAATGGATATCCATTATATATAATGAATATACAGTATGGTGCTTAAGAACATGGGTTACTGTATAGATTCAAATCTGGGCTTTATCACATATTAGTTGTGTGATCTTCAGCACATTTGCTTAACTTCTTGATGCCTTGGTTTCTTCATCTGTAACATGGGACTGATATTAGTATCAACCTCAGGATTAGTATCAACAACAGGGTTGTTGTGAAGATTTAATGAAATAATCTCAATAAAGTATTCAAAGCAGATTCAGAGGCATAAACCCCATTAATATCCATTATTATTATTATTGCTATTATTAGTAGTTTTTCCCCAGTCCGATATGTCTGCTAGAATTTCTAATTCCTGAGGATGAAGTAGCAATGGTTAGTTCAAAATGACATACTTCAACTACAAATTCTGCCCAGCAAGTGCTTCGTTTTGGACAGTGGTCATGAATATTTATCTTTTGAAACAGGCAAACAGGCACAAATGGTATAAAAAGACTTTGTTCTCAAAGCAAGGGAAAATTCTAATTCCTCCAATCTTTTTCTTCTGTGTCAGGGCTTACCTAGGTTCTACCTCTCCAGTTACAGAAAGTAAAGTGCCTCCACGTGGGTCATTTGGAGCATCTCCCAATAGACCTCGAGGTGTTGGGACGTTGGCAGGCAAGGGCCCACGCTGCATAGCTGCTCTGGGGTCTTGCATTGGCACTGACAGGGAAACAAACGGGGAGTTACTGCTGTGAAGGACACATATGGCAACAAGGAATGACTCTACCACTGACAACGTAGTTCAGACACTGTAGAGTGGATGAAATCTCACCACAGCAGAGTCCTCTTGCAGCTCAAGAACAGAAGCAGGGTATAGGTAGAATCTGTGCCAGGTCAGAGGTATGGATGGAATTATATAAAGAACAAACTGGGGAGCAACTTGCCAAGGCCTAGCACTGCAATCTGAAGAAGAAACTTGGGCCCTTGGTTTTGCTTAG
>NW_011478094.1:10107-10623 GCF_000754665.1 Bison bison bison | reverse complement strand
ATCTTTTGCTTCTCATTTTTGTGTATTTGTTTTAATTGCACTTAATGCAATAACAAACCACTTGTGAAATCTCCATTGCTCAAGCAGAGATCAAACCCTGAGCATTTGGAGAGGGAGCTCTGACTCCAAGACCCTAGACTAACAGAGAACTCCTAACCCTAGGAAGTATTAATTAATGAGAACTCCCACAAAGGCAAACACTTGTATACAAGACCTGGCATCACCCATCTGCCAGCAGCACCCTGTTAAGGATGCCTCATCCAAATAACAAGACAAAATACAAACCCAGTTATCAGCAGACAGGGTTACCACCTCACACAACCCTGTCCATCAGAATGAAAAAGAAAAAATAAGCCCACCTCCTCACAAGCCACACCCTACAGGAAGCTTATACAAACCACTGGACCAACCTTACTAGGGCAGAAACCAAAAGGAAGAAATAATTCAATGTCGAAGCCTGGGAAAAAAGAGACCTCAAACACAATAAGTTAAAAGAATGAAAATGCAGAGAAATAC
>NW_011478094.1:4998-6156 GCF_000754665.1 Bison bison bison | reverse complement strand
AAATCAAAGCAAAATCCTCTATAACCCACCTCCTAGAGTAATGGAAATAAAAACCAAAATAAGAAGATGGTCCCTAATTAAACTTAAAAGCTTTGTCACAACAAAGGAAACTATCAACAAGGTAAAAGACAGCCCCAAGAATGGGAGAAAATAATAGCAAATAAAGCAACTGACAAAGGATTAATTTCCAAAATATACAAGCAGCTTATAGAAGTCAATACCTGGAAAACAAACAACCCAATCAAAAAGTGGGAAAAAGACCTAAACAGACATTTCTCTAAAGAAGACATACAGATGGCTAACAAACACCTGAAAAGATGCTCAATTACAGTGAGATATCACACTATACCAGTCAGAATGACCATCATCAAAAAGTTCACAAACAATAAATGCTGGAGAGGGTGTGGAGAAAAGGGAACCCTCTTGCACTGTTGGGAATGTAAGTCGATACAGCCACTATGGAAGACAATATGGAGATTCCTTAAAAATCCAGGAATAGAACCACCATATGACCCAGCAATCCTACTGCTAGGCACATATCATGATGGAATCAAAATTTAAAAAGACACATGCACCCCAATATTCATTGAAGCACTATTTACAATAGTTGGAACATGGAAGCAATCTAGATATCCATTGAAAGTGAATGGATAAAGAAGCTGTGGTACATATATACAATGGAATATTACTCAGCCATAGAAAGGAATGCATTTGACTTAATTCTAATGAAGTGGATGAACCTAGAGCATATTATACAGAGTGAAGTAAGTCAGAAAGAGATAAATAATGTATACTAATGCATATATATGGAATCTAGAAAGATGGTACTGATGAAATTGTTTGCAGGACAGCAATGGAGATACAGACACAGAGAACAGACTTAAGGTTATGGAGGTGGGGGAGGAAGGAGAGGTTGAGATATATGGAGAGAAAAACATGGAATTTTACATTACCATATGTAAAATAAATAACCAATGATAATTTGCTGTGTGACTCAGGGAACTCAAACAGGGGCTCTATAACAACTTAGAGGGGTGAGATCAGGTGGGAGATTGGAGGCAGGTTCAAGAGGGAGGGAACATATTTCTGCCTAAGGTTGATTCATGTTGATGTTTGGCAGAAATAAACAAAATTCTGTAAAGCAATTGTCTTTCAATT
>NW_011478094.1:0-1081 GCF_000754665.1 Bison bison bison | reverse complement strand
GCTTTCCTGCCAAGAAGCACATGTTTTTTATTTCGTGGCTGCAGTCACACTTCACAGTGATTTCAAAGCCCAAGAAGTGGAAATTTGTCACTACTTCCACCTTTCCCCCTTCTATTTGCCATGAAGTAATTATGCTGGATACCATGATCTTAGTTTCTTTAATATTTAGTTCTAAGCCAGCTCTTTCACTCTTCTTCATCCTCATCAAGAGGCTCTTTAGTTCCTCTTCTCTTTCTGCCATTAGAGTGGTAGCATCGCATATCTGAGGCTGTTGATATTTCTCCCACCTATCTTGACTCCAGCTTGTAGCTCATCCAGCTGGGCATTTTTCATGATGTAGTCAGCATATAGATCAAACAAACAAGGTGACAGCAGACAGGCATGTTGTACTCTTTTCTCAATCTTGAACCAATCAGTTGTTCCATACAGGATTCTAACTGGAGGAGGGAATGGCAAGCCACCCCAGTATATTTACCATGAGAACCTCATGAACTGTATAAAATGACATCATTAAGTAGCCATTTATGTCTGGAAACCTTGTTGAGGAACTCCTCCACACTGGCTTAAGCTTTATTAACACTTTGGAAAGTACCTAAAAACTTAGCTCTAGGAAATAATCTTCTTAGAATTCAGTACACAGAAAACCCTGTGAACTACTTCTCTATTTTCAAGTGAACTGCTTCTTCATTTCCCAGCCATTGACTCATAATGACACAGCAGTGCTAGATCTTCAGCTTCTACTGCTGTTCTCAATCTGGCCTCTGAGACTAGTACCCAGCCACAAAGAAACAAAGAAATGGAATGCTACTAGACCAAAATGGAAAGACAAACTGAGTCATGGTTTGCTTAGAGTTGTTTAGGATTTTCTGTGATGGGAGGATCCAGAGAAAACTTAAAAAAAAAATTGATTGTCCCATTCAATCCAGCCTTCAAACCCACAATTTATCTACTTAGTACTACTATATAACTATGGATCCAGGCATCATTACTAAGGCTTAGCAGAGGTCATGTGAGGGCACAACATTTGGTGTTAAAAATAAGAAATCCTTAGCCAAGGATTTGTTCAGGGACATTTTCCAAT
>NW_011478093.1:19041-19904 GCF_000754665.1 Bison bison bison | reverse complement strand
CAGAAGTTAATGATTTTAGTTCTTTTCTATGTATGGGAGGATGTAAGAATCTAAGGTCATAGGAATTCTTCCTTAGACATGCATTTTAACTGTCTAGGAGCCCTGTATATCCAAAACAGAATGCTTCCTCTTTTTCCATTCTAAATTTCTCTTAAGGAACACTTCAGTTGAGATTGCAGTGGGTTGCAACCTAATCCTTATAGAACTGGAAGGCCAGGCAACATTCTATGTTTACATCATGTATTTATTTTAATCTACGTAATTTTTGCACATATATGGTGTCATATTTAGGTAATATGTTTAGCAAATTTCCATTATTGAAAAAAATTACATGAAGTCAGTATTGTCCCTATAAAAAGTAAAGACATATGGTCTCCCTATTAGGTATAGTGCTGATTGAGGAACCTGTGACATGCATTATGCTCTCTCAGGATTTAAATTATCAACCGTTGTAAAATGTATACCTTTGGCAGATGCATTAACTCTTTCCAGACTATAATACCTTGGGGTTCTGTTTTGTAGCACTAAATAGAAACCAAACTAATTGAATGCACTTTAATGTAGCTTCCAATGCACTCACATGAACGTATGCTTGTTTGTGTATATGTGTGCATGTGTGTGTATATGTTACTTAGATCAAAAGAAAGAAAGTTTTTACCCAGAACTTAAAAATACTTAATTTCATTAGACTTCTGGGCTTCTGGCTAGAGAGAATTTAAACACAGCCTAGGAGAATGCTAACTAGTATGAATTTTTAAATTAATTTAATTATTTTAATTGGAGGCTAATTACTTTGCAAAATTGTGGTGGTTTTTGCCATACATTGACATGAATCAGCCATGAGTGTACATGTGTCCCCCTGT
>NW_011478093.1:13870-15118 GCF_000754665.1 Bison bison bison | reverse complement strand
AGGATTATTGGAGGAAAAGCAGGGTATTTTTTCAATGAAGGGATCACATTTTTGGTTTTGACATGATTAGTTGGATATGTCTATTAGACTTCTAAGAAGAGGTCTTGAGTAGGCAGTTGGATAAATGAATTTAGATCTCAGTAGACAAGTACAGACTAGAGATATAAATTTGATAGTAACCAAGATATGGCTCCTATTTAAAGTCATGTTACTAGACTTATAGACAGAGTATAGATATTGAGTAAAAAAGTCAGTAACAAGCCCTCAGGTGTTCTAACATTTAGAGGTCAAGTTGCAAAGGAGAAGCTGGGCTGGCAAAATGGTCTGGGATAGATCATATAGAGCAATAGGAAAAAAGCCAGGACAGTGTGATATCAAGGAAGCAAAGAGAGAAAAGAAAGTATTTCAAGAATCAGGGAATAACTCATTATATTAAATGATACTGAGAGATAAAATCAGATGAACACAGAGAAATAAGATTGGATTTGGCGATATGAGGTGGTTGGTAATCTTGACAAGAGCAGTTTCAGCAGAGTGGTGTGGACAGAAGAAAGACTGACATGGACTGAAAAATGAAAGAGAGGTGAGGGAATGGTTACAATTAGGGTGACAAATTTTCTGAGATGCTTTACAGTGATAAGAAGCAGAAAAATGAGGCAGTATATAGAAAATGATGTGGAGTTAAGAGAGTTTTGTATAATGCAAACCTGGGTGATAATAGGAATGATCCAGTTGAGAGGTGAAAAAGTGATACTGTAGGATAATAATAATAGTATGACCAAAAAAAAAAAAGCCACAGGAGGGCAAGAAGAAGGATCCTGAGCATATTTGGAAGAGTTATTCTTTGATATAAGAAGAGACACTTCATACAGAAGAAGGTGGGATGATAAATTTGGTGATTGGAAAATGAAATAGTTGTTAGCGAAATAAAATGTGAGGTCATTAACTAGAAATAAAGAACATGGAAGAGAAGTTGGAAATTTGTGGAGAGATGAGATGGTTAAATAGTTGTCTCAGAGAATAAGAGAATAAATTAGGGAATTGTAGGATTGCTCGCCAGTGCTATTGGGCTCTTTGGAGATTTTTAATCATACATTTTAAAATCTGATATTTATCTGAGAAACTAAAATCCAGCCCTCTACTGGTGCAGTCCACTCCTGGTTCCAAATATTGCTGCCCTAGAAAGAGCCTTGATCTGTAACAACTGGGAAAAAACTTTAATGGCATTGGAGAGGAGAATTAATATGA
>NW_011478093.1:9475-11013 GCF_000754665.1 Bison bison bison | reverse complement strand
TATCCCTTGGTCAGGAAGACCCCTTGGAGAAGGAAATGGAAACCCACTCCAGTATTCTTGCCTGAAGAATTCCATGGACAGAGGAGCCTGCCAGGCTACAGTCCACAGGAGTCAAAAAAGAGTCATACACAACTTAGTGACTAAACAACAACAATCAATATGGGTCATTGTATTTCAAATCTCCTTAAAATCATGGCTGAACCTTTCCTTTTGCACTTAAAAAAATCTATGTACAGAATCCCTGGAGCTCATCCCTTCAAAGTGTCTTTCCTAGAAGTCCTGTATCTCCACCACAACAGCTCTCTGGAAGAAATTACAAGTAAGCAATCCCTTAAAAGGAAAATTAAAGCTTGTAAATACTGTGGGGGCTTGGGGAGAAAGCAGAATCTTACTTGGAAATAATTTTAGTAGAAACTTTTATGTATTTATTTCTCAGTAGGAGGTGGGGTTGCAGAGAGGGAGGTGCATTGTCAGAGATAACAATATTTCTAACTATGAATATATACATAATTTTTTCATGCCAGAAGATAACTCTATTTCCTGAGTAAAAAAGCACTGACCTAAATTAATCTGTAATATTTTTAAAATTGTATTTCTTTCATTTATCTAAGTATCCTAGTGATTTCTTAGATACTCTTAGACACAGTAAATAGTCCCTAACTAAAACCTTAGTTTTAGTGAGGAATAGAATAAAAGGAGAATGATTTCTTTGTTTTCTGAAAGATGCCATTATATTAATATATCTGTCATCTAATGTGCTTTCTGGATGATTTCATTTATTTGCTTCCTAGAGAATATATGATAACAGTCTAGGTGTGTTTGATTTTTTTTTAATATCCTAAAATATTTCATGTTTAATTTTTCATTTAGCATTATGACTCATGAACCCAAAGAGGACAATCCTTATATCTACCTGTCTTTTAACTGGGATGGCTTCCTGGGAACAGCTAAACCTGAAGCAAACTATGGGGGCAAGTATTCCTTGGCAATGCACATGAAGGCACTTTTTGTGTGTATCATGTATTTCGTTTTCTATATATAATTATTATCACAATTCATATAAAAGTATTATAATGAATACTAAGGCTTTGCTATAGCAAAATTATATGACAGAATCAGTTAAGATAAAGATACAGAAAGTTTAGCTTATAAGACTGTCACCATTATTTCATTTTGTAAAATGGGATTAGGAAATATGAGTCCAAGGTATAGTATATGTAAGACTTCATATGAATTAATATGCTATATATATAGCTTAAATTTGCAATATTTAGAAAGGAGATTTGGGATCAAAGGAAGACTGGTTAAATTTCATAAGACTAACTCAGAGGTCAGATTGATATTATGATAATCATTAAATTATCAAAGTGCTGCACTCAATATGCCAGCAAGTTTGGAAAACTCAGCAGTAGCCATAGGATTGGAAAACGTCAGTTTTCACTCCAATCCCAAGAAAGGCAATGCCAAAGAATGTTCAAAACTACTGCACAATTGCACTCATCTCACACGCTAGTAAAGTAATGCTCAAAATTCTCCAA
>NW_011478093.1:8678-8784 GCF_000754665.1 Bison bison bison | reverse complement strand
CCTGGGATTTCTTTGGAAGGAATGATGCTGATGCTGAATCTCCAGTACTTTGGCCACCTCATGTGAAGAGTTGACTCATTGGAAAAGACTCTGATGCTGGGAGGGA
>NW_011478093.1:4417-5595 GCF_000754665.1 Bison bison bison | reverse complement strand
CTTCCCAACCCAGGGATTGAATCTGGGTCTCCCGCATTGTAGGCAGATGCTTTACCATCTGAGCCACCAGGGAAGTCCACAGGAGGACACCTAGATATCAGAAAAAGCTAGAGCTGAAAAGTACCCTGCAGTTCATCTAGTCTAACCCTCTCATTTTACAGTGAGAAGCCTAAAATTCTAGGAGGAATAGGGCTCTCCAGGATTTAATTATTGGCAGAGCAGGGAAATTCCAGGTTTCTTAAGTCTTGCTTGACTTTTTTCTATCATTAACTTTGGTGATTGCAAGGCTATCTTGGGGAAGGCAAGCAGCTCTGCCCATGTTATATAGCATATATCCAAAGCATATGCATAGATATATTCAAGTGTTGTAATTGTTATAAGACCTTAATACTTTGGCCACCTGATGAGAAGAGCTGACTCATTGGAAAAGACCCTGTTGCTGGGAAAAAATTGAGGGAAATAGGAGAAGAGGGCAACAAAGGATGAGATGGTTGGATGGCACCACTAACTCAATGGACATGAGTTGAGCAAACTCCAGGAACTTCCAACTCTGTCTACAACTTAAATAGTACTGTTTTTTCAGGGTTCCATCTTTCCGGTAAATTTCAAATCTAATTTCAACTCATAAAATTCTCTCTAGATCTAGACCAGTGATTCTAATACTCTATAGGATATTTGTACACTTATATTTCTAGCAGACTCCTTAAAGACCTATGATATTTTCTCTACACTCCACCCTACTCCTCTCCTATATTCTGTATTATAGTGAATGGTGCCACTGACCCAATCATCTAAGACTGGAGTCTGTGAACACAAGGAAGTTCTTTTCTCTCCTTTACTGCTCCCTTTAAGTCTAATCATGCATGAAGTAGTATGTTTTTCTTTTTTCCCTTAAATCTAGGGTGACCAACTCACTACAGTTTGCTTGGGAAGGTCTTGGTTTTAAAAGTGAAAGGCCCACATTCCTGGAACCCCTTCAGTTCTGGGACAACTCATTCCCTCTGTCACTGACTTACTTCAGGTCTTCAGCATGTCTCTTCTAAATTGTTGGTGGTGATTTAGTCACTATATCCAACTCTTGCGACCCCATGGACTGTAGCCCACCAGGCTCCTCTGTCCATGGGATTTCCCAGGCAAGAATACTCCAGGGAATCTTCCTGACTCAGGGATCAAACCTA
>NW_011478093.1:0-988 GCF_000754665.1 Bison bison bison | reverse complement strand
ACCTTCAGTAGTTGCAGTTGATAGGCTTAGTTATCCCAACAATATGTGGAATCTTCCTGGACCAGGGATAGAACCTGTGTTGCCTGCACTGGCAGGCAAATTCTTAACCACTGGACCAACAGAGAAGTCCTGTATGTATTTTTGTGAATTACGTTTTTCTCTGGGTATGTGCCCGGTAGGGGGATTGCTATGTCACATGGTATTCCATTTTTAGTTTTATGAGGAACTCCTATAATGTTTTCTACTGTTGCTTTATCAATTTACATTCCCATTAACAGTGCAAGAGGGTTCCCTTTTCTCCACACCTTCTCCAGCATTTACTGTTTGTAGATTTTTTTTGATGATAGCCATTCTGACTGATGTGAAGTGGTACTTCATTGTAGTTTTGATTTGCATTTCTCTAATAATTAGTGATGTTGAGCATTTTTCCATGTGTTTATTGGCCATTTCAATGTCTCCCCTCCTTTCTTTAAAGGCACTTATTTCACACCAGTTGCGTGCTAAGCACTGGTTAGTTGCAAAGATACAAAGATGAATCTGAGATAGTCCCTGGAACTCAGATTAATAGAAAAGACAGAGACAAAAGCCACTTATTTTTATCCAACGTGATTAGTACAATGATAAAAATGTATACAAGAAAGTAGGAACCCAAAGAACAATTAACCAATAAACCATTAGGGAGAAGTGTGATAATACTGTTGAGAGTTAGCTTTATAAAGTGAGCTTGGGAGAGAGTTTTTAAGACAGAGGAAAAGCAAAAAGTGGAGAAGTGAAAACCAACATGGAGTACGCAGGAAACTTCCACATACTGCTGGTGTGTAAAAGTGACCAAGGGCATAAGAGATGAGGCTGGGGAGGTAGCCAAAAATTACATCACGGAGACTTTCATATGCCTTGTTAAGGAGTTTAGACTAAATTTTACTGGTTATGGGGATACTTTGAAGGATTTAAAATAATCATGAGTGAAAGTTGCTCAGTCATATCCGAC
>NW_011478092.1:9739-10856 GCF_000754665.1 Bison bison bison | reverse complement strand
GGTGCCATTGCCTTCTCCAAGGTCTTACTGAGTCTACCTCGAATCTATCCTTTCATTCTATTCCTGCTAACAATGCCATATATCAGGACCTCATCAACTCTTGCTAGGATGATTAGCCTCCTAATTGGTCTCACTGCCTTCAGGTTTTACTCTCCTATCTTCCTCTTTACCAACAGAAAGTGTGTGTATTTCAAAATAATTCATGCAGATTAGAATATGCATTGTCATTTTTTAAGCTTTTAAGCTCTTCATAATGACTAAAGACTGAACTCCTTGGTATGGTATATAAGGCCTTTACAATCTGGCCCCAATCCATCTTCCTGTTCTCACTTCCAGCTGAGCTTCCTTCCCCTCACCCCAACATTCCAGCCAAAGTGGAACACTAAGCACTTTGTGACCTTGCGTTGCATAAGTGGTTCTGTCTTACTGAAATATTTTCCCCTCCTTTCTCTTTTGAGTTTTTAATTTTTAAATTGTTGTATAAGAGAGATAAATGAAAAGTGAGGTCATTCAAATATCAGGTTACATATAGTCAGGTGTACAAATTGGAGGCAAAAAGGGGCACAGCAAAGGTTAAATAGATTATCATTTTCATTAGTGATGAGATGAGACTGACTGTGGCTAGTCTAAGAATTTTGACCAGCAGCCAGCATGTAGATGCACTGATGAAAATGGTGGTTACAAAACTGGGGTCAGAAAGAAAAACACCAATACAGTATATTAACACACACACACATATATATATGGAATTTAGAAAGATGGTAATGATGGCCCTATATGCGAGACAGCAAGAGAGGCACAGATATAAAGAACAGACTTTTGGACTCTGTGGGAGAAGGCAAGGGTGAGATGATCTGAGAGAATAGTGTTGAAACATGTATATTACCATATGTGCAATAGATGACCAGTCCAAGTTCAATGCATGAAACAGGGCGCTCAAAGCTGGTGGTGCAGTGCACCAGGGTGGGATGGGGAGAGAGAAGGGAGGGAGTTCAGCATGGGGGGGACATATGTACACCCGTGACTGATTCATGTCAGTTTATGGCAAAACCCACCACAATATTATAAAGTAATTAGCCTACAATTAAAATAAATAAATTAATTTTAAAAAGTGGGT
>NW_011478092.1:4595-6049 GCF_000754665.1 Bison bison bison | reverse complement strand
AAAATCCCATGGACGGAGGAGCCTGATAGGCTACAGTCCATGGGGTCGCAAAGAGTTGGACATGACTGAACGACTTCACTTTCACTTTTCACTAACATGTTTAGTATTATGACTGACACATAGCAGGTGCTTGGTCACTATCTGATGATGAATTTGTTATAGTCATCATCACCAAAAAATCAGGTTCTTTTCACTTAAACCTTGACTATTGTAGCAGTCTCCTAACTGAACTTTCTACCTCTATGTCTCTAGTCTCCATGTGACTCAGCACAAAATAAATACACATAATTTTTTTAATAAAACAGTTCTGGCAGGAGTATATTGGAACAGATAGATGCATGCACACATTGCTCGTAGCACTATACAGTGGGCTTACTCTATCTAGATAGCCTGACATCAAGAATTGTGGAACAATGTGGATGAAATGCAAAATAATATATATGAGACAGTTCATGCTCATTGATCCAGTTGATCCACTTTGAAGAACAGACCAAAGAAATTAACCCAAGAGGAAAAAATAAGCAATCAGCACAAAAACATGTTTCTTAGTAGCACAAAGTCAGACTCAAGCACAAAGGAAATAATTAAATTCTTACAGGCATTTAACCAATACATATTATGCATGAAATAACAAGGATTTAGGCTAGGTGAAAAAGGTATTCATATAAAATAATATTAACTGAAGAAAAGGCCACAGAAATATTCATGGCCTGATGAACCCCATCCGGAAATAGACACATGTGTAACTATGCAAGAGTGTTATCAGATTTTGATATTCACTCAGTTTTTGTCAGTAAACCTTGATAATCATTTTTTCTTCTACAAAACTTTTTAAGGTAAATGTAAAAAAATCAACTTTAATCCATAATCCTTAAGTATTTGAAAATTGCTTTTCTAGATTTTCTCAGTGGCTATAAAACGTACAGGATAAAGTTCAAACTCCCTAGCAAAAATTCAAGGCCCTCTATGAGTTGGTCCCAAATTATTATCCCAGGCACTAACACTGGACTTTAACTCCAGCTCTACTTTTGTTAAACCAGTCTCCTCACTGGCCCTATCAAAGCAATCCCTTGGTTCTTACTTTTAGATGAGACAGTATGGTACAGTGTAGAAAGTACAGAGTCTTGAGTTGGGCAGATCTGGCTTTCAGGCCTTGTTCTGCTACTTTTAAGCTGTGAGACCCTGGACAGTTATTTCAACTCTTTGACTATCAAGGTATTCAGCTGAGAAATGGGTATAATAACCCCTCCTCACGAGGTAGTTTTAAGAACTAAATTAGATGGCTGATAGAGAGTACCTAGGTGACAGCTGGGATAAGTAAGTGTTAGACTCTGCCCTGCTTCTTGTCTGATATATACCCCTGTTTTCATGTTTGATCTGTATTGAAAGAAAAAGAAAAGAAAGAAAGTGAAGTTGCTTATTCATGTCTGACTCTTTGCGACCCCGTGGACTGT
>NW_011478092.1:0-1442 GCF_000754665.1 Bison bison bison | reverse complement strand
CATGATATAAGTCTATAGGCCTATATCTTTCCCTGCTGACCTTCATATGCTACTCTAAAAGACTGTTCTGATCATGTACCTAACTAGTTTGAAAAAAAATCTCCAGATAGCTAGATAGATAATAGATTTAGATTTCACAGCTCCCTGTTATCTGCAGTATAAGCACAAACATTTTTAAACCTGGAATTTATTACCTTCTTCGGTCTCAATTCAACTGATCATTCTGGTCTACCTTTCCACCATTCCTCTTCACATATCCTATAGTCTACACAAATCGTATTACTTCTTGTTCCACGTACACATCCTACAATTAATAATCTCTTTCTCAGATGCCCTCTATTCCTTATTATATACCGCAATTTGCATCATCCATCAAGATTCAACTTAAGTTTCATATCTTTTGGAAGCCTAATATGCTGCAAATTCCTTTCTCTCACTCTTACAGCACCAATCACCTTGTACTTTGATTCAGGGCTCTTTGTTTTGTTGGTTTTACCTCCCTGATTAACATGGAGCAACCTGAGAGTTAGATCTAGGTGAGATCCCTCTCTGTAGTCAGCAAGGGCCCAAGTACATTGCTTTGCATTTAGATGTTATTTAATATTCATTGAGAAAAGAAAAATGTAGCTCACTCCATTAGAAGGACAACAGGAAAAGCTTTCCATTTTCAAGTCCCCATTTGTGCCATCTGTGATACACACAAACATGATATACCGAAATATGAGGGTTATTCTAAAATATAAACTGAAAGGTATTCAATTTATTGAGTGTTTCTTGAGGGTTTTTTTTTGCCCAGCCTTATGCTGTCACAAGAGATGCAAACAAATGATTTGACATAGACTTTGCCATCCAGAGGCTTAAAACTGAGTTGAAGAATGAGTCATACTCATGGAAAATAAGCATGGATATTGTAACTCAGCATCCACACTAAAGGGTCAAACTTGGGTGCCAAAAGAAATGGGTTAAGGGAGAGTTCCCTGGGGTAGGATTGTCAAAAGGCTGGACTTTGAGGAAGATGGCTAAGAAGCCTTCCTTGCCCCTTCCCCTTATCAATGGTCCTCCTATTTCTGAGTGTTTGGCATGGTCAGAGAGAGGCTGAGGGTGGAAAAAATAGCTCTGAGCTCTTTTATAACCTCAACAGTTAGAGCTTGAGACTTCTCATCAGCTCTAGAATATAGAAGAATAAACATCTACCATCTTCCATGCCTGCCATTTCCTAAAAGGCTGTTACCCAATCAGTAGCACCCGGAGAAGGCAATAGCACCCCACTCCAGTAGTCTTGCCTGGAAAATCCCATGGATGGAGGAGCCTGGTAGGCTGCAGTCCATGGGGTCGCTAAGAGTCGGCCACGACTGAGTGACTTCACTTTCACTTTTCACTTTCATGAACTGAAGAAGGAAATGGCAACTCACTCCAGTGTTCTTGCCTGGAGAATCCCTGGG
>NW_011478091.1:5321-5650 GCF_000754665.1 Bison bison bison | reverse complement strand
GCTGTAAAGGAGGCTTCAAATACGGAGGCTCACAGTTCTTAGCATATAGTGCTTACAGTTAAGATTTATTACAGCCAAAGGATAAAAAGCAAAATCAAGATAAGGAAAAAGGACACGTGGTGACATCTAGAGGAAACCAGCACATGCCTCCCAGAGTCTTCACATAGTGCATGCGTGTGTACTCAGTTGCTCAGTTGTGTTCAACCCTTTGCAACCTTATGGACTGTATATCATGCAATTCATTCTGCCAGTAATGAATTGTGACACCTGTATGAAGTGTTGTCCACCAGGGAGGCCCATTTTAGACTCAGTGCTGAAGCTTTGACTGG
>NW_011478091.1:0-1163 GCF_000754665.1 Bison bison bison | reverse complement strand
ATTTTTGTCTTTTCATACTGTTTATTGGGTTCTGGTGACAAGAATACTGGAGAGGTTTGTCATTCCCTCTTCCAGTGGACCACGTTTTGTCAGAACTCTCCACTATGACCTGTCCGTCTTGGGTGGTCCTGCATGGCTTGCCTCATAGCTTCCTTGAGTTATGTAAGCCCCTTTGCAATGACATGGAGAAGGCAATGGCAACCCATTCCAGTATTCTTGCCTGGAGAATTCCATGGACAGAGGAGCCTAGTGGGCTACAGTGTATGGGGTCACAAAGAGTCGGACATGACTGAGTGACTAACAGTTAACATGACAAGGTTGTGGTCCATGAGTATTGGGATTTTGTCCTATGTTTTTGGACAAAGATTTTTATTAAAGTATAATTGACTTACAATTTGTATTAATTTCACTGCACAAAAGAATGATTCAGTATTTTTATAGATTACATTCCATTTTAAGTTATTATAAAATATTGGCTATATTCCCTGTGCTGTACAATATATCCTTATAGCTCATTTATTTTATATGAACTGGTTTGTGCTTCTTAAGCCCTTACACCTATATTATCCCTTTCTACTTTCCTTTCCCCTCTGGTGACCATTCTTCTTCTTCTTTTTTTTTTTTTTTTTCCTTTCCCTTCCCTCTTAAACCTCCCTCCCACTTCCCACCCCATTCCCACCCTTGTAGGTTGTTACAGAGCCCTGGTTTGAGTTCCCTCAGTCATGCAACAAATTCCCATTGGCTATCTATTTTACATTTGTTAATGTAAGTTTCCATGTTACTCTCTCCATACATCCCACCATGGGTGAAATGGTAGAAGTCATGATTTACTTTCTTTGATCCCTTTAAGACATTCTTGTAAGACAGACACATTAACTCATCCAGAGACAGGTAAAGGTGAGCTTTAGGTATGCAAATTTCATACTCAGCAAATACCTCAGGCCATTCTCACTTTCACCTGACCTTTTCCCACTCAAACTACCATCTCTTACTGATTCAAAATTTTTGATCTATCTGCATCACTGACTTTTGAGATTGCTTTACCTCTTTGGAATAGGTTTCCTGGTATTTGCATAACTAATCACTGCTGCTGCTGCTGCTAAGTCGCTTCAGTCGTGTCCGACTCTGTGCGACCCCATAGACGGCAGCCCGCTAGGCTGCCC
>NW_011478090.1:19327-19799 GCF_000754665.1 Bison bison bison | reverse complement strand
TTTTTTTTTTTTTTTTTAACTATCTGAGACACCAGGGAATGAAGGGTAAGGACTTGTGTAAAAATCACAGAGAAATGAACATAAAAGGAGTTAGAAGGCAATGTCTTGTCTCTGGTGTGAAGCCTGCACTGGACTCATCTTCCCCTGCCACTGCCCAGGTGTTATGCAAAATAATCGCACCGTATATTCATGCTGCCCAAGGACACACACGGATCTTGAGTGTTAATCTAACAGGGAACAACTCAAATGAGATGTGTCTGTTTCCTTTTTTCACTAAACTTTAAAAAATAATGAAAACTTGGAACTTTCTATGGTAACTCTTGGGGGGCTCTCAAAATCTTTTGCAAATAGATGTACACAGTTTACAAAATGATATGCTTAGCTGAGGAATTGTTAGGGTTTTCAATGACTTACAGTTCCCTCTAGGAAAATAGGGCTGTATTTTCTGGAAAAAAAAAAAAAAAAAAAAAAT
>NW_011478090.1:13607-15707 GCF_000754665.1 Bison bison bison | reverse complement strand
AAGAGTTGGGATAACTTATATCACATGGTAAGTGGCAGAGTTGGTTGTTGAACCTAGTCCTCTTGGCTCCCGAGTTTGTGCTCTTGACTACTAGACTGTGTTGTTTTCTATTTCTATTACTACAATTTTCACATTAATACCCTTCTTCGAAGATAATTTGGTGTTTCACCTCATTAAAATTCCTGGCATTGTGAACCCCTTTAAATTCAGTCGTAGCAGGGCTGCTACTGGCCAGGCTAGTGGAATAAACTCACAGATGTTGTTTTACTGTTATAGTCACCGTGCAGGGAGGCAGGTGTGTTTCAGCATTGCATTCCCTACCAAGCAGTAGATCTCTGAAACCCCCACAGCGTATTTTGCCCTTGGGATGTTTTTCAGAAGATACGTTTTGGAACAGAACTTTTTTAGGAGGCGGAGTAGAGGAGAATGCTATGATTTGAACTTTTTCATAGCATGCCTGGGGAACTGAAATTCAGTCAATATAAAGTGGGTTCTTCTGGGGTTTTAAGGTGAGAAAAAAGGGACCTTAATTAAGGGAGAGAGAAAAAGGAGTAGACAAAGTTTTCCTACTTTTATGATTTTGCCTGGGGAATAGCCCTTCACGGGGACCATTTGGTTTTGGGTGTCTCTTGCAGGATATATGAAGAGATGAAAGAAACAAGAGCCGTTGACATTGACATGACTCACAAACATATGGCTCTAAATAATGGGACCCTTTATCTTGGAGAAGAATCTAAAGGGCATGGGAGAAACCCTCATGTAACTCACTTTAAAAATGTAAAGCTGTATAATTTCCTTTCTGAGGCCACAATCTTTTGGTCTTTTTCAGATGTGGTGCCAAGAAATAAAAGCTGAGGGGTTGGTAGAAGGAGCATCAATTCATTAGGAAACCTCTTGATGGTAGAAGTATTTGCCATTAGCCTTCTGTCTCTTTAGGTGCTAGAGGGCCAAGAACATTAAATTAGTTTAAAAAATTAAATAAAACTCCTCTGTTCAAATGTCACTGCTTCTCTGGAAATGACATCATCTGTTTGCTAAAATACTATTGAGAAAACGAATATACATTGTTATGTGTGGGGAGGTTTTAAAAGTGAGGTCTATTTATTAAGAGGCTTTGGAGTGGATGCTCATGTCCTTCATAAATAAACAAAGAGCCTCATCTTATTCATTTGAGTTAGTATTCCTCCTCAGGGCTTAACTGTCTACACTGGTGGTGGTTGTCTGTAGGCTTTCAGTTTTATATGGAGCAGGAAGCCCAGCTTTAAAACACAAATTATGAAACTCGGGAAAAATTGACATAGTATTTTGTTGCTGGAGGTATTAGTATTGGGGGTGTTGTGGGGAGAAAGATCCTAGAATATAAGGTGCCTGAGTGTTGGTGGCAAGCTCCGGGAATTGGAGGTTAGCCATTTTGAGAACATACTTTGGGTCCAGAGAAATCTCTGGACATCATTCATATTTATTACCTGAATGTAAGTCATACTGTCTTCTTTGTAATTATTACATTTACACAGTAGACAAGAATATTTTCATGTTTCATACTCTTTTAGTTTCTGACTCGGCCTTTATAATATAAAGGTGAAGTTACTCAGACCTAAAATTCTCCAAGTCCTCAATTGGGTCCTTACAAACAGAAGACACTTTTGTAACCTGTCAATTCCTTAGTATAATGATCATATATCAGAAACAAACCATTTAGAAGAATCTCGAGAGTCCCTTGGACAGCAAGGAGATCAAATCAGTAAATCCTAAAGGAAATCAACCCTGACTCATTGGAAAAGACCCTGATGCTGGGAAACATTGAGGGCAGGAGGAGAAGGGTGTAATAGGATGAGATGGTTGGATGGCATCACTGATTCACTGGATATGAATTTCAGCAAACTCTAGGAGATAGTTAAGGATAGGGAAGCCTAGCAATGCTGCAGTTCATGGGGTCACAAAGAGTCGGAGACAACTTAGCAACTGAAGAAAGAAAAAACAGAAGATACTTTTGCAATCTACCAGTTCCTCAGCATAGTAACTATATTTCAGAAAAAAACCACAAATGCATGGCTTATTTCTGGTCTCTTTATTCTGCGCCATTGGACTATATGTCTGTGC
>NW_011478090.1:8329-10336 GCF_000754665.1 Bison bison bison | reverse complement strand
ATGGCAACACACTCCAGTATTGTTACCTGGAGAATCCCATGGACAGAGGAGCCTGGAGGGCTGCAGTCTATAACGTCACAAAGAGTAGGACACAACAGAAGCGACTTAGCATGTACACACACACAAAATACACACATGCACAAAAATTTCCACATCAGCCTTTTTTTTAATGATAATCCCAAACTGAAAACAATACTTTTTTTTTTTCCTACAGAATGTATAAACAAGTGGTCGTAATATGTGTGAGAAGTCACTTTAGTCATTGTAAAATTAACACAAGATTAGATTATAGAGAAAATAAAAGAAATAAACTACTAATACAATTGCAGCTTGAAGAATCTCAATATTATGTCAAGCAGAAGCAGCTGCAAGAGAGTACATACTGCATGATTTCATTGATGAATTCTGGAAACAATGAAAAAAATCTATTTGCTGGAAATCAAGATAGTGATTGCTTCTGGTGGGGTAAAAGATGTGGATTGACTGCAAATAAGCACAAGGGAACCTTCTCTTGTGATGAACATGTTCCATATCTTCATTTGGTTAACAAATACATGGATGTATATATTTTTACAAATTTCAGATATATACTTAAGATCTCTGCATTTTGCTGTATTGAACTTGTCTTTCATTTACAAAACAAAAGAGAAAAAAGTACTGAAAAGTGGACTTGAAATAAACCAAGTCTTGTAAAAACATGCTAAAACAACAATAAAAAGATTTTAAATCCATCATCTAAGTGAGAAGTAACAAATAGGTACACCTCACTACTTGGCCTATGTTCACCTGGTCGCCACTTTTACTTCCATTCATTTGGCAGAGTTGAACAACTTTTACCCAGTGGAGCAGACATTAATAAGAGGGACTAAAAGCCTAAGGGAACAGATTATTACCTGCTGACTTTACCACTCATTTGTTTTGTGATCTTGGGCGAGTCACTTCCAGTGGACCTTTATTTCCTCATCAATAATCTCACAATAGCCTTCTTGTAAGATAGGTGCTATCATCAGTTTGTAGAAGGCCAACTAGAGACTGTAAACTATTAAATATTGTATCCAAATCCACATATCTAAGAAACAGAAACCTAGATTCAAACCTTGGCCTGTATAATGCAAGTTCTGTGCTCTTGCACTATTTTTTGCTTCATCTCAGAGTTATAGTCATTTAGTCTGTGACATGAAACAGTGTAAAATTTGCCTTCTCATATAGTGAAGTTAGATTTCTTTTTGGAAAGAAAAAAAGAGATTTCTATATTGAAAAATAATCAATTCAAGTGACTGGCTTTGGCCCTGGACATTGCCCTAAATCATTTCAGCTGTTTCTTGGGGCAACACTGAAGAGACAGAACCATCATACATACCCAGAGGGTCTCAGCTAATCACCTAGTTCTGGTTGGTTCCAAGAAGAAAATAAATTGGAGTACTTGTTTCATGAAGAATGTCTTAAACAACACTAATATTAAGAGTGACAGAACTCTTAAAATGGATGGTCTCAGAACTGTCTTTTTGTTAACAGTCAGGTTTATTAAGGTATATTTTATATCCAGAAAAATTCATTCTTGTTAATGTACAGTTCTATGAGTTTTGGCATACAGTCAGGTAACCACCATAATCAAGATGTAGAACGTTCCCTCATGCATGCCTGTTTGTAATCGATCCCCTGCAAACTCCTGCCTCTGGGAAGTACTGATCTGTTTTCTGTAGCTAGAGTTGTGCCTTTCCCACAATGTCATATAAATGGAATCACATCAACTGTAATTTTTCAAGTTTGGTGTCTTCAGCATAATGTCGTTGAAATTCATTCATGTTTCTGCATGTGTGAATAATTTCATTCTCTTTGCTAAGATTCCACCATATGGATACAACACAGATTATTTATCCATTTTAGAAGTGATGAGTATTTGGACTGTGTCTGGTTCAAAGTGATTATTTGTAAAGCTACTATGAACATCCTTGTATAGACTGTTGTGTTAACATAACTTTTCATTTCTCTAAGTCATATATCTAG
>NW_011478090.1:4192-5515 GCF_000754665.1 Bison bison bison | reverse complement strand
CATCCCACCCTCTCCCTCTCCCACAGAGTCCAAAGACAGTTCTATACATCAGTGTCTCTTTTCCTGTCTCGTATACAGGGTTATTGTTACCATCTTTCTAACTTCCATATATATGCGTTAGTATACTGTATTGGTGTTTTTCTTTCTGGCTTACTTCACTCTGTATAATACGCTCCAGTTTCATCCACCTCATTAGAACTGATTCAAATTTATTCTTTTTAATGGCTAAGGTTACTTTTCAATCTAAATGTATTTTGCTTCTCTTTTACTTTTCCCACTGATCAGGATCTCCATTATGACGATGTATAATTGGAGTGGTAAGAGTTAGATATCCTTGGAGGGTCCTTAGGAGAATAACAGGCAAATTTTCACCATTACGTATAAGGCTATGTATAGTGTTTTGTTTTTGTTATTTTGTTATTATTATTATTATTTGGTAAATGTATTTGGGACTTCCCAGGTGTCTCAGTGGTTAAGACCTGAGTTCAATTCCTGAGTCTGGAAGATTTCCCTGGAAAAGGAAATGGTAACCCACTCCAGTATTCTTGCCTGGGAAATCCCATTGACAGAGGAGCCTGACAGGCTACAGTCTATGTGTTCACCAAAGAGTCAGACACGACTCAGTGACTAAACCACCACCACCACCACCACAAATGCCATTTATCAGATTGAAGAAGTTTCTCTTCTATTTCTAGTTTGTTGAGAGAGTTTACGATGAGTGATTATTGAATTTTGATAAAAACTCTTATATTTGTTGATATGATATATTTCAATGATTTTCATATCCATTGAATTTGTGACAGTATGTAAGAATAATGACAATAATAATTACTTCATTTATTGTGTGCTTACCATATGCTCACTGCTTTTTAGTTGGGACATGTTGATTCCTTACCATACCTGACTCACTTATACTTCCATGGAATGCAACCTCCTAAAGCTTCAAGGATATCAACTGAAGGAAACCCTGTGGGAAGTGAATAAGGAGTCATCATAGATTTGTTAAATTGAACGTGCCATGGTGAAATATATGAATCCGTTAGAAGCTAGTGATTAGAGGTAGGTTATATATATTTCTCCTGGCAATCTTGATTCCAGCTTGAGCTTCTTCCAGCTTGGCATTTCGCATGATGTACTCTGCATATAAGTTAAATAAGTAGAGTGACAATATACAGTCTTGAGACACTCCTTTCCCAGTTTGGAACTATTCTCTGTCTGGTTCTAACTGTTGCTTCTTGACCTGCATACAGGTTTCTCAGGACGCAGGTAAGGCGGTCAAGTATACCCATCTCTTTATAAGAATTTTCCACAGTTTGTTGTGAT
>NW_011478090.1:0-1051 GCF_000754665.1 Bison bison bison | reverse complement strand
TACACAGATGGAGATGGTTAAAATAAAATCAACAAGACATGACAAAAATTTTAATGTGTAAGGGCAACTCTTTTTTGCTTCTCTTATACCTCTCTTCACATCTTCAGTCAACACAAATATTTTGAGTGCCTTTCTGTATGCTAGGCATGCAAATGCTGAGCATAGAATGATGACCAAGACTTAAAACCCTTACCCTTATGGGTTGTATAGTCTAGGGTAGAAGAGAAAAACCTAGTCAAGTATTCACTGAATTTCAAAACTGCAACTGTGTTAAGTAGTAAAGCTACATGATTTTACAGCCTCATTACGGATGTCAAGGAAGCTTTCCCTGAGTAAATGAGGAAGAGATGAAGTGAAGACTTCTATGAGGCTGGTGTGCCTGCCGATTGTAGGAGGTGCCATTCTCATGGTGCCATGAATAACTCCCCCAGGAGTCATATGATGTGATGGTCCTAGTGAAACTGATGATTGAATTGGAATCAGAAAGATGAGTTGGTGTCTCCAAAGTTAATGTCATGAGGGTTTTTCTCAATGGAAATCATTGTGGCAGAAGATACTATGGTTAATAAAGAAACTGGTTAGGCCTGAGTGCAAGGAGAGTGAGCAGGAGAATGTACACAATGAACTTGGAGAAGCTGGGGAGCCAGAACATGTGTGGCCTTATAGATTTTGTGGAGGAATTTGTTTTTTTTCCTAAGAGCCAAAGGTAACCAGTGAAGGCTGAAACAAGAGGGTGGGGATGGCATGATTCAAAAGATTTCTTTGTTGCTTATAAAAATTATTTGGAGATTAGGAAGCGATGTGAGTAGACAAGTTTAAGCCTTTTGGAGTATTTAGATGCAATGATGGTGGTGGAACTGGAGCAAAGTGGAAGGATTTAAGTGTATTGAGAAGGTAAATTTAATTTTAGTGGGACGTGGGAGGAGAGGAGAGATTAAAGGATACCATCTGATTTTCTTTGTATCTTATGTAACTTCCTGGTCACTGGTTCCATTTCCCAAGAGGGAAAACTGCAAGCAGACCAGAAAAGAGTGCAGCTGGGTACTGTTAC
>NW_011478089.1:9007-9977 GCF_000754665.1 Bison bison bison | reverse complement strand
GATGCAGCAGCAGAAGCAGCAACATCTTCCAAATAGTTCTATTATTCCCTTGATCACATATGGCTGGGAGATACTCTCCACAGCATATGGGGTTGTGACTCAGTTCCTTGCCTAAGTGTAGGCAAACCAGGCTCAAGGGCTGGTAAAACTCCTTATTTAAGGATCTGAATCAGGCAGCTCTGCACCCTACCAAGATCCCTGATCAGAGTGCATCACCAACTTAGTTTGTCAAATTAGCAAAGCTACTTGTTGGGATTACCTCTTAGGCACTGCAGGTATGAACTTGGTCTGCAAAGATCTGTGTACTAGTTGTTGCAAGCCCCCCTTTCTCAATCACCATCAGATTCCAAGTGTTTGAGCCCCACAGATTCCCTTGCAATACTTATGAGGCAAGATCAGTGTAGGGACTTCCACAAAGTGGCCCAAAAATCTCCTGCAGTGAGGGGCCAGTTGTTTTCCCCTGGAGTCTCCTTCCCCAATGAAGGAATCAGAGGCTCAGAGGCGACCTTTCCATGTAGTGCCCCACTTGCCTGTGGGAGGTACAGTGCAGGAAATATATAGTTGCATCTCTTAACCTAATATAGTCTGTCTTGGTCTCTGATGCAGGGAGGTGCTTTAGCCTCACCTCTGTGTTCTAGAATTTGTTCAGTGGTGTCTTCTTCCTGTCTGTCAGCTCAAATAGCTATTAGTTGCACTTGAGAGGGGAAGCAAAGTCAGGAATGACTTGTGCCACCATCTTCATGTCACTCCCCTTAAGTTAGCATGTCTTACTCTGTGAATTCATGATAAGTTCAAATTATCTCCATTTTCATGATCCATCTTTAGGATGCTGATCCACATAGTCCAAAATGACCCATCCTACATCTGTACTCCATCTAGTACCTACTTGAAGGGGTAAAAAAAGAGGACAAGTGGCACATTTTCTATTTAGGGACAACGTAGAATTTGTGTGCATTGCTTCGGCTCCTAA
>NW_011478089.1:4582-5358 GCF_000754665.1 Bison bison bison | reverse complement strand
GATGCCTGGTGTGCTGCAGCCCATGGGGTCACAAAGAGTTGGACACGACTGAGCTACTGAACTGAGTTGAACTCCTCCACAGTCAGTCTCTCACATCTGGAAGCCTCCATAAGCCATTTATCCTTATCTGTCAGAGGACAGACAGAATGAAAATCACACAGAAAACTAATCAAACTGATCACATGGACCACACCCTTGTCTAACAGTGAAACTATGAGCATGCTGTGTACGACCACCCAAGACAAACAGGTCAGGGTGGAGAGTTCTGACAAAACGTGGTCTGCTGGAGAAGGGAAGAGCAAACCACTTCAATATTCTTGCCTTGAGAACCCCATGAACAGTATGAAAACTCAAAAAGATATGACACTGAAAGATGACCTCCCCAGGTCAGTAGGTGCCCAATATGCTCCTGGAGAAGAGTGGAAAATAACTCCAGAAAGAGTGAAAAGACAGATCCAAAGTGAAAGCAATGCCCAGTTGTGAATGTGACTGTGATGGAAGTAAAGTTCGATGTTGTAAAGAATAATATTGCATAGAAACCTGAAATGTTAGTTCCATGCATCAGGGTAAATTGGAAGTGGTCAATCAGGAGGTGGCAAGATTGAACATTCAAAATATTTTCAAAAATGACAAATTATACAGTGGAAGTGACAAATAGATTCAAGGGATTAGATCTGATAGACAGGATGCTTGAAGAACTATGGATGGAGGTTCGTGACATTGTACAGGAGGCAGTGATCAAGACCATCCCCAAGAAAAAGAAATGCAAAAGGCAA
>NW_011478089.1:0-1393 GCF_000754665.1 Bison bison bison | reverse complement strand
TTTTTTTTTTTTTTACCTAAAAGGTAATAGGGCTCTGGATGCAAGAAGAAATAGGATCAATTTATTTAGAGTTGAGAGAAAAAGATAAAGAAAACATATGCAATAAATTTCTGTTGAATTACATTAATTAGGAATAAGAAAGTTAGTCAAATGGCAAACTTATGTGCCTACATAAAATACAATTGATTTAATTTTTAAAAAATCTGTTGACATATGGTCACCGTATGATCAACTTTTGTTTGTATAATAGTGGCCTGAAAATTTTTTCCTATTTCTGAATTTATTCAAGCCCTGAAGAACCTCACATCACAATAATCTTGATATGGTACGTTCAGTCTGGGTTGCATTGAAATCACATTAATTTTTTTATGTCAGAAATGTGTCCAAATTAAAGATACAATTGATACATTTTTACAGAAGGTATATATGCATAAAATGAAGCATTATTGAATAATCTTTGTTTCCAGAGTAATCAAATACATAACTTTTCTCGTGCATTGTCATTGACATGATTATATTTTCTACTTTGGAATCAAATGAATACACTAGAAATACCTACAATTTCATATATTTAAACTAGAGTTAACTTGCAGTAGTCTTAATAACTATCTTGTAAAGTATGAATTATCTCCTGATCTTTTCAAACTGATATATACATCTGAATATCAATTACAGTGATGGTTCCTAAGGAGGCAGCCTTTCCAAAGACAGCTTTCAAATAAAGAATGAGTCCTTTTATGCATTTTGGTATGGATTTAAATAGATATGTAAAGTGTAGTTTCATGTTTGTGTGAGCTGTGGAGTGAACATATGTCCCTGCCATTTTCTAGCTACTTAAAATAGTACCCTGTCTTTTGAAAGGACACAGCACAACAGTTAGACAAAATTGAAAGAAAGAGAAATCCTTAACTTATCTTTTTAAAGCTGACTTCTATTATGCTGCCCAGGGGAGGCTCAGAGGTATGAATTCCTAATGTTTAAAATGGAGAGAATTCATTCTAAGAAACCTCTCACTGGAATAATATTTGTGCACTGACAAATGATTCATTGGGGAAGCCCAAAAGCTGTACTTTTCAGGATTACTCTCATTTTCAGGGCTGCAAATGCAGAGGCCTAGTATTTCTTAAGATTGCACCCAAGTACTGCATTTTGGACTCTTGTTGATTATGAGGGCTACTCCATTTCTTTTAAGGGATTCTTGCCCATAGTAGTAGATATAATGGTCATCTGAATCAAATTTGCCCATTTCTGTCCATTTTAGTTCACTGATTCCTAAAATGTCAATGTTCAATCTTGCTATTGCTTGACCAACCACATCAAATTTACCTGGACTCATGGACTTAACATTCCAGATTCCTGTGCAATTTTGCTTTTTACAACATTGGACTTTAGT
>NW_011478088.1:5323-5819 GCF_000754665.1 Bison bison bison | reverse complement strand
AAGGGATGGAGCCAAAGCAAAAACAATACCCAGCTGTGGATGTGACTGGTGATAGAAGCAAGGTCTGATGCTATAAAGAGCAATATTGCATAGGAACCTGGAATGTTAGGTCCATGAATCAAGGCAAATTGGAAGTGGTCAAACAGGAGATGGCAAGAGTGAACATCGACATTCTAGGAATCAGCGAACCTAGACTGAAATGGGTGAATTTAACTCAGATGATCATTATATCTACTACTGTGGGCAGGAATCCCTTGGAAGAAATGGAGTAGCCATCACAGTCAACAAAAGAGTCTGAAATGCAGTACTTGAATGCAATCTCAAAAACAAAAGAATGATCTCTGCTCGTTTCCAAGGCAAACCATTCAATATCATAGTAATCCAAGTCTATGCCCCAACCAGTAATGCTGAAGAAGCTGAAGTTGAACAGTTCTATGAAGACCTACAAGACCTTTTAGAACTAACACCCAAAAAAGATGTCCTTTTCATTACAGGG
>NW_011478088.1:0-1432 GCF_000754665.1 Bison bison bison | reverse complement strand
AAGGGAAGTCCCCTACTCCCATCCCCCCATCACCAGTTTTTATAAATCAAGTTTTATTGAAACACAGCCAGACATTTATTTACATTTTGTCTCTGCAGCTTTCACTCTGCAACTGCAGAGTTGATTGTTAAAGAGACCGAAATAAGAAATATTTACTACTGGGCTTTTTACAGAAAAAAACTTGCTGGCTCCTGCTTTATATCTTAAAGTCCTTGTCTGTGATATATGTTGCAAATATTTTCTACCAGTTTGTCTTTTGATTTTATAGTGTATTTTGCCATACACATGAATACATTTTAAATCTAGTCAAATGTATCAATCTTTTCTCTTACTGTCTCTGGATTTTGGGCCATAGTTAGAAATTATTTCCCACGATGACTTGAAATGCATTGGTTCTTCTAGTATTTGTACATTTTTTTTACATTTAGGTTCTTAATTCATTTGGAGTTTATTCTTATATGGTATGAGATATGAATCTAATTTTACCTTTTGCCAAATGGCTACCCAGTTTCCCCAAAACCAATTATAAAAAACCCTGTCCCTTTTTCCTCCACTTTTTTTGTGAAAGTGATTTTTTAATTTGAAGTATAGTTGATTTAAAATATTGTGTTAGTCTCAGGTATACAGCTTAGTGATTCAGTATTTTTTCAGATTATATTACATTATAGGTTATATAGTAGTTTGTATCTCATACATCTAATTTGTCCATCCCCACTTCCCTTTCTCTTTTGGTAACCCAAATTTGTTATCTATAAGTGTGTTCCTGTTTTGTACATGCATTCATTTGTATTAATTTTATAGATTCCACATGTAACTGATATCATTTAGTACTTGCCTTTCTCTGACTTATTCCACTAAGCACAGTATTCTCTAGGCCTATCAACATTGCTTCAAATGGCAGCATTTCATTTTTATGGTTATATGTTCCACATCTTCTTCATCCAGTCATCTCTTAATTGGCATTTGAGTTGCTTCCATGTCTTGGATATTGTAAATAGTGCTGCTATGAACATTGGGGTATATGTATGATTGTACAGGAAGTGGTGACCAAAACTGTCCCCAGAAAAACAAATGCAACAAGGCAAAATGGTTGTATGGGGAGGCATTACAAATAGTTGAGAAAAGAAGAGAAGTGAGAGGTAAAGGAGAAAAGGAAAGATATACCCATCTGAATGCAGAGCTCCAGAGAATAGCAAGGAGAGATAAGAAAGCCTTCTTAAGTGAACAATGCAAAGAAATAGAGGAACAGTATAGAATGGGAAAGACAAGAGATCTCTTCAAGAAAACTGAAAATATCAAGGGAATATTTCATGGAAAGATGGGCACAATAAAGGACAGAAACAGTATGCACCTAACAGAAGCAGAAGGGATTAAGATGAGGTGGCAAGAATACACAGAAGAATTGTACAAAAAAGATCTTAATGATCCAGAT
>NW_011478087.1:4531-5809 GCF_000754665.1 Bison bison bison | reverse complement strand
AAAATTTACTGAGCACTGAGAGTGTGGCATTGAAATACTTTACAGAACACTTATAATCCTTGCCTTTGAGTTTTACATTCCTTACTTGAAAAAAAAAGCACAATGCAGTACATGACATCATTAAAAGATTATGTGAACTCAGACTGAGTCCTTTTATGGTGAAATTTTGTAAGATTCACTGTGTTTTATTTATGTCATGCTAACTGATGACTAAGTATCTGGGTGAAAATGGAGGACTTTATGTGAAAATGAACTGGGTAGCAATATGTCAAATCATATCTATAAGCCTTGACCTCTGTAGCCTGAATTATTTGATAATAGCCATCTAATAACCACTGGGACCAATCAAAAGCAGATTGTCTTGGAATTACAATACCCTCATTTTTCACAATGATGTAAGGAAACAATAATATATGCTTTGCAGTAAGCCATTTAATACTTTAAACTAATTTCTCTTTGGTTTTGTAATGTATTTCTGGATATATGTTTCCCTAATTTGTTTTAGTTTGACTAATGCACAAAAGGAGGCAGTTTTAAATGTTTTGATTGGGGTTGACCATATTGTTAAATAAAATTTTAAAAATCCACTACTGTGGGTATCCAAGAATGGATTGTATGTGAAAGGAAAATTATAGATCAGGAACATGATGGTGTTCCTTGCAGTTCCTAATGTCATAGTGATGTCTCCAGCCTCTTACATAGAGAAAATATTTTTTGTTAGCTCTATATTTTCTGACAATACATGAAGGAATGAAGAATATAAATACTGGGTTGACCAATATGTTCATTCAGCTTTTTCCATAACATCTTATGGAAAAATCCAAACAAAATTTTTAGCCAACCCAATGTCTAGAGAGCAACATTTAGGAGATTTAAGAGCCCTTAGGCAAAACCACCATTGTAAATTATTCTCTGGGAGTATCCCTGAAAAGAACTTTGAAAGAAAAATAGTTTTACAATTCACTGTGTTTTACCCAATATATCAGTTGGATTTTCTTGTGACTCACACCATTGGCATGATTCTTTAGAGAGGTCAGAGTGATGCCTGTATAAATATCATTTGTTGGCTGATGGAAATACTTTGTTAAGTAATAGGAAAAATGTTGATGGATATATGCTACTTGTGCCCGTTATCTGTTATCACCATTCTCACATTGTATTAGGATTCTTAATTTTTAGTCAGACACATGGTTGCTCACAATAAATACAGCTGGGTGTGCAAAAAAAAAAAAAAAAGAAATATTTTGGGAAAGAAAAGTCAGGCTTTACTTTTCTAAT
>NW_011478087.1:0-1944 GCF_000754665.1 Bison bison bison | reverse complement strand
AAAGGGGATGGAGAGTGCCCCCCTTTGCTAGTTTAGCAAGCTCTTTTATGTCTGTTAATAAAGCTATTAATTGGATAAGAGAGACACCTCATGGTGACGAAGTTTCACCTGTTTCCTCTCCCACAACACACACGTTTGAGATAGGATGATACGAGGTGTGTCATCCCCCAGCCATAAAACAATTGATATAAATACTGGTTTGTTGAGCTAGTATCAGCCAAAAGTTAGTCCTAGGTGGAACCATTTTGAAGAAAGGCAAATTCCAAAGTAAATACATAGTTTCATTAACATAGCTTAAGAAAAGCATTTCCAGGTTTGAGAAAAGTTAAGTTCAGGTGGAACCAGGTGTCATCATGGCAACACAGAATTTTTAGAGAAAAAAATCTGACACTTGTAGTTTGTTTCCTCCTGCCGCTTAAAGGAGAGAGAAAAAATGTCTGACATTTGCCACCTGTTTCCTCCATTTGGATACCCCTGGCCTTCCTGCCTGTTACCCTCTTACTAACATTACTGAGGGTCTTAGATTTACTCAGTTTCAGGTCAAACCTCATTTCTGAATTTGATATGAATTCCTGAATTCTTGCTTCTGTGGTCAGATAGCTGGAGTCTGTTATACACTTCAGGTTGTGGTGTGCTCAGAACCTTGTATATTTCTGATGCACTACTGAGATCAGGAAATGTACTTTTTATTAAGTGTAAATAGCTATTAAAATATTAGGGCAAATTATGTAAATAAGATATGGCACAAAAGTTGTAAATAGTGAAACAAATACATGTGTTTGTGATGAAATGATCCTTGCTGCCTCCCTCCCCAAATTTAAAGGAAAGAAATGCCTAGAAATGCAGAATAAATGAGAGATGACTTTATGTCTGTGATGTTCACACAAAAGTAGTAAAATTTCAATATGCTGTCACTTTTCTAGAACATGTATTTATTTTTAAAGATAGATTATTTGACATTAAAATGAAGTCACTCAGTCATGTCTGACTCTTTGCGACCCCATGGACTGTAGCCTACCAGGCTCCTCAGTCCATGGAATTTTCTGGCAAGAGTACTGGAGTGGGTTGCCATTTCCTTCTCCAGGGGATCTTCCCAACCCAGGGATCAAACCCCGTTCTCCTGCTCTGCAGGCAGACACTTTACCGTCTGAGCCACCAGGGAAGCCCCCATTTTGGTAAATATCCGTTGGGCATTATTTCCTTCCCTATTTTGGCTAAACGTGCTTTTAGCATGTTAAAATATAAATGTTTTATTTGTTTTCTAATTAAACTTCATTATTACTATAGTAGAAATGTACCTTACCTCTCAAAGTAACCATGATTTTTAGCATTAATACATTGCTGTGTTCAGTCTATTTTATAGAAATTTTATAGAAATGATACCTACCTCAATTCTCAAATGATTTTTATTTATAACTAGTATTTATATTGTTAATAAGATGACAGACAACACAAAATATAACTGTTCCCAAATATAGTACTTGTTTTGTTTATTTTTAATTGTCTTCAATGTACAAATGAAACTCAGAAGCACCCTATGGAACTCCTGGGCACAAAAAACCCTCCTGTGTCCTCTTTTCTGGATTATAGGAAACAGGCTTCATTGAGCCTCCGTGACCTTCCCTGAGTTTCAAAGGCTGGTTTAAACAGATGCTAAAAATGGAAGGAAATGCTGAAAAACAATGAATAATGCAATAAATGAAATTAAAAACACTCTGGAGGCAACAAATAGTAGAATAACAGAGGCAGAAGATAGGATTAGTGATTAGAAGATAGAATGGTAGAAATAAATGAATCAGAGAGGATAAAAGAAAAACAAATTAAAAGAAATGAGGACGATCTCAGAGACCTCCAGGACAATATTAAATGCTACAGCATTCGAATCATAGGGGTCCCAGAAGAAGAAGACAAAAAGAAAGACCATGAGAAAATTCTTGAGGAGAT
>NW_011478086.1:14796-21188 GCF_000754665.1 Bison bison bison | reverse complement strand
AAATTGATGCTTTTGAACTGTGGTGCTGGAGAAGACTCTTGTGAGTCCCTTGGACTGCAAGGAGATCCTTCCAGTCCATTCTAAAGCAAACCAGTCTTGGATGTTCATTGGAAGGACTGATGCTGAGGCTGAAACTCCAATACTTTGGCCACCTCATGCGAAAAGACCCTGATGACTCATTGGAAAAGACCCTGATGCTGGGCAGGATTGGGGGCAGGAGGAGAAGGGAACGACAGAGGATGAGATGGCTGGATGGCATCACCCACTCGATGTACATGAGTTTTGGTGAACTCCGGGAGTTGGTGATGGACAGGGAGGCCTGGCATACTGTGATTCATGGGGTCGCAAAGAGTCGGACATGACTGAGAGGCTGAACTGAACTGAAAGTATATTGGGTTGTTTGCTGTCTGCTCTCTTCCTCTCATTCTCCTTTTTTATAGCTTGCTGGCTTCTTATCTCAGAAATCCAAATAGGAAAGGCATATGCAGTTAGCATATAGATAAGGTTAGAATACATTGAATTATCATTACTCTTTCACATTTGCAGAGAATTTCATGTCTAGTATGAAGTAATCAACTAACTCAATTGTCTTGCATAATCCCACTGAGACCTCACTTTCTCCTAGGTGTCTTGATAAATCCTAGGTTTTTAAGAAAGATGGCTAGGACAATTCCCTCCCTCTCCTATGACTCTCTGAGCTTTTGTCATTTCTAAACTTACCCGTGGACAACTTCTTTCACAATTAGATTATAATACCTGCACTCAGATCCAGCCCGTGTGATATTCCCTGTCCTCAGTGACTTGAATATTGGCTCTGAGAGAAAACTGGCCAGAATTTTAGCCCCAGAAATCTCAGGATGGTCCTCTAAACTTCTAAACTTCTCTGGCTCTTAGGCCTCTAAGCTCTTGAACCACATGGACCTTTTTCACTCTCACTTCAGCTCTGCATGCATGTTTGAATGTCTACTACTGTGTGGTTTCTTTGGGCACTGTAGTTTCCATGCCCCAGATAGGAATTAACATTCCTAACCAATATATATTCTCGGGATTCAGCCATTCCGAACTGTCCTTCAATCCTTCTGGATATCTCTTCAGAAACTTGCTCATGAAAATGCAGTTTGACAAGGACAGTCAAATTATCTTTTCTTATCCCCTCTTATTCCACTGTTGGAAAGAAAAGCTTTCACTCCATCTCATGCCTGTGAATGTTGTTTCCAATTGTCAAGCCAGGTTCATGAACACTCACCGGGTTTGTTGTTCTTTGTTTCTCTTAGGATTTGTGCGTCTGGCTGGAGGGGATGGACCCTGCTCAGGGCGAGTAGAAGTGCATTCTGGAGAAGACTGGACCCCAGTGTCTGATGGAAACTTCACACTCCCCACTGCCTAGGTCATCTGTGCAGAGCTGGGATGTGGCAAGGCTGTGTCTGTCCTGGGACACGTGCCATTTAGGGAGTCAGATCACTGGGTCTGGGCTGAAGAGTTCAGGTGTGAGGGGGAGGAGCCTGAGCTCTGGTCCTGCCCCAGAGTGCCCCGTCCAGGGGGCACATATCTCCACAGTGGAGCTGCTCAGGTTGTCTGTTCAGGTGAGATGCACATCAGGACTTAACCTCCGTGTACGCTTAGTTCAAGGTAAAAAAGAAATCAGATTGTGCTGAAATCCTGTCTTTTTCTATCAGTGTACACAGAAGTCTGGCTCATGAAAAATGGCACCTCTCAGTGCAGGGCAGGTGGAGATGAAGATTTCTGGACATTGGAGAGCTCTGTGTGCCTCCCACTGGAGTCTGGCCAACGCCAATGTTGTCTGTCATCAGCTCGGCTGTGGAGTCGCCATCTCCACCCCAAATGGAACAGAAGGAAGTGATCAATTCTGGAAAGCCTGATTTCACTGCTCAGGGACTGAGTCCTTCCTGTGGAAATGCCCTGTGACTACCCTGGGTGTTCCTGACTGTTCTCATGGCAATACGGCCTCTTTGATCTGCTCAGGTAAGACAGGGAAGGGCTACTATACTTAGGATGCTCCTGGAGTGAAACTTCCCAAGAGCAGAGAGTAAGGGAAAACAGGCTTAAAAAGGAAGATATTCTATAGTGAAATTATTGAACTCAGGTTTCAACTGCTCATTACTCAAGAATCCAATACTGAGAGATAAGCGTGGGGTAAAATTAAAGATAGCTTTGTTGAGGAAACCAGCAGTTCTGGGGAGACAGAGGACTAATGTACCAAAGAACCAGCTCCCCCTTGCTGATCAGGACAAGTGCTTTTAAATGGGAATTTCAGGAGTGCACAGGTGGAAGTAGGGGACAGGTTACCTGCAGAATAGCACAGCTAGCTCCGACAGTCATCTTGAAATAGGTCTGAACAGTGTCACCTTTATTGTTTGAAATACAGTTAATCATCAGTTCTAGTGTTGGTTTGTTCCCATTTCCTTGAGGCTGATTCTTGGAATTGTGCAAGATGAAGAAGATTATGGGCTTCCCTGTTGACTCAGATGGTAAAGAATCCGCTTGCAATGCAAGAGACTCAGGTTTGATCCCTGGGGTGGGAAGATCCCCTGGAGAAGAAAATGGCACCCCACTAGTCCGGTCATCATGTAATTTACTTCTACCTCCTGGTTGGGATTTCAGCATCTGCAAAACAGCTCAAAGGATATGGCTCAGAATGTTAGCTATAGCCCATGAGGAGGAACTAAAAACCCTTGACTTTGTTAGGGCTAAACTATTATTATTTTATCCTATTTGACTGTTTTTGTTTGTTTCTGAAATTTTTCATTTCTGTGATTAAATTTATTCTTTGGCTAAGGCTTTTCTACAGACAGAAGCAGGTGCAGGACATGAGGGTGGTCTGTCCTGAGAAGGCTCCGTAAGGTCCTGCTCCATAACCTTCTCATTGTTCACTCATTTTTTCGGGGGAAAGAAGTGCTAAGAAATGCTAAGAAGTGCTATGTCGGGAAAGAAATGCTTAGATGAATAATATTTTTATGAAACATTATTATTTAAGGATAATAATAGAGAACAAAGTACAAACAGTAAGTGTATGCCTAGGTCATGTTCCCCAACCCAGATCTACAAAGAGAACATTCACGGCACCACAGAATCACTATTGCCTCCCAATAGCTGTGTCCTCCTCCTCTCCAGGGAAGACTGCTTACCTAAGACTTGTACTGCCATAGAATATTTTCCCAGTTTTTGAACTTTATGTATAACCATACAGAATGTTTTCTTTTGTGTCTAATTTCTCACTCATGATGTTGTTTATGGCAACATTGTATTCAATTTTATTACTATAGAGTAGTCCTTTGAATGATCACATGACCATGCATTGATCCATTCAACTAGTGGCAGAAATTTGAGTTTGTTGCCAGGTTTTGACTATTACAAATACAGTGGTGCAAGTTACCATGATGGTGACTTTTGGAATAAATATTTATTATTATTTTTTGTGTGTGTTTAATTCTGTTTTATATTTTTATTTTCTTAATGGTACGCTGTACTTCAATAAGGCAAGTTACTCATCTTAAGTTAATTCATTCACGTTTTTTACTGTACATATAGTGCTCCTTCAGTCAGTCAGTTCAGTTCAGTCACTCAGTCATGTCCGACTCTTTGCAATCCCATGGACGGCAGCACATCAACCTTCCCTGTCCTTCATCATCTCCCACAGCTTGCTCAAGCTCATATCAATTGAGTTGGTGATACCACCCAATCATGTCATCCTCTCTCATCTCCTTCTCCTGCCTTCAGTATTTTTCAGCATCAGGGTCTTTTCCAATGAGTCAGTTCTTCCCATCATGTGGCCAAAGTATTAGAGCTTCAAACTCAGCATCAGTCCTTCCAATGAATATTCAGCACTGATTTCCTTTAGGATTGACTGGTTTAATATCCTTGAAGTCCAAGGGACTCTCAAAAGTCTTCTCCAACACCACAGTTCACAAACATCAATTCTTCAGTGCTCAGCTTTCTTTATGGTCCAGCTCTCACATCCATACATGACTACTGGAAAAACTATAGCTTTGTTGGACCTTTGTCGGCAAAGTAACATCTCTGCTGTTTAATATGCTATCTAGGTTTGTCATAGCTTTTCTTCCAAGGAGCAAGTATCTTTAATTCATGGCTGCAGTCACCATTTGCAGTGATTTTGGAGTCCAGAAAATAAAGTCTGTCACTGTTTTCATTGTTTCCCCATCTATTTGCCATGAAGTGATGGGACCAGATGCCATGATCTTCCTTTTCTGAACGTTGAGTTTCAAGCCAACATTTTCACTCACCTCTTTCGCCTTCATCAAGAGGCTCTTTAGTTCCTCTTCACTTTCTGCCATAAGGGTGGTGTCATCTGCATATCTGAGGTTATTGATATGTCTCCCAGCAATCTTGACTCCAGCTTGTGCTTCATCCATCCCGGCATTTCACGTAACGTGCTCTGCATAGAAGTTAAATAATCAGGGTGACAATATACAGGCTTGACGTACTCCTGTCTCAGTTTTGAACCAGTCCCTTGTTCCAGTCCATAGAGCTCCTTATATCCTTCTAGAAAGAACTTTTTCTACTCCAAAATCACAAACATGTTGTCTGAGAGTATCTCAGAGAAGTGTAATTACTTTTCTTTTGCATGTAATCATACAGTGCCTCTAGGATTGATAACTGTGTAGGATAAGGGTTCAAGTGTCATGTTTTCAAATGGGCATACAGTTGACTGAAAGTCTTTTTCTGGAAAGACTATTGCCTACTGCAGTGCCACCTTTGTGATAAATGAAAGGCACATATGTCTGAGTACTTCTTTTAGACTTTCTATTCTGTTCCACTGTGTCATTTGTCTATCCTTCCACCTGTACCACACTTTGTTAATTATTGTAATTTTATAGTAAATCTTGAACCTTCCCTAGTGGCTCAGATGGTAAAGAATCTGCCTGCAATGCGGGACACCTGGGTTTGATCCCTGGGTTGGGAAGATCCCCTGAAGAAGTGCATGGCAACCCACTCCAGTATTCTTGCCTGGAGAGTCCGCATGGAGAGAGGAGCTTGGTGGGCTATAGTCCATTGGGTCACAAAGAATCGTAAATAACTGAGTGACTAAGCACACGTAGTAAGTCTGGGTAACTTTAATTTAAAGAAGTTATGTTGTTGCTGTTCTTCCTAACTGCTTCGGTCATTCTTGGTTTTTGTATTTTGTATACATTTTTGAGCTGAAGCTCCAATACTTTGTCACCTGATGTGAAGAGCTGACTCATTAGAAAAGACCCTGATGCTTGGAAAGATTGAAGGCAGGAGGAGAAGGGGACAACAGAAGATGAGATAGTTGGATGGCATCACTGACTCAGTGGACATGCGTTTGGGTAAACTCTGGGAGTTGGTTATGGATAGGGAAGCCTGGCATGCTGCAGTCCATGGGATTGCAAAGAGTCAGACATGACTGAGTGACTGAACAACATCATAAATTTTGAATCATCTTGTCATGTTTCACACACACAAAAGCATCAGGGAATTTTATTGAGGTTAGCTTTAATCTGTATATAAATTTGAGAATGATTTATTTTGACAACATTGAGTCTCCCAATTCATTGGCAAAATATATCCCTTCATTCAGTTTGGTCTTGAATTTCTCTCCGATGTTTTGCACATCTTTACCTAGGTTTTCTCCTAGGCATTTTATGGGTTTGATGTTACTAGTATTTCCTTTAGTGAAGGTTTTCTAGGAATGAATTCTCTCTGAACTTTATCTGGATTCCCCAAACGTTAGGTTAGTATTTTGCTTTAATCCTTCATTCTTTCTTTCTTTTCTCTCCCTCTCTCTCTCACTCTAGTTTTCTCTGTCTTTCTCTGTCTTGTTCTAGCTTTCCCTCTCTCTCCTCCTTTGTCCCTCTCCTGTCCAATTTTCCCCTTGAGTATGTAAAATCTTTCTGGATTAAGTTGCAGAGAGGATGCTCCTTTACCCCACCCCCTCCCCAACAACAACAACAAAAAACTTCAGGGAATTTCCTTACATATCCACAGTTCAATCAAACCTTTAGAGATATCAGCCCCAGATAACATCTAAGTCCAACCACATGAGAGACCCTAAAGATAGAACTGCCAAGTTGAGTCTTTCCCAAATTACTGACCAGGAAATTATGATCAAAATTAAAAAAAAAATTCCTTCAACTGCTAAGTTTGGGGGGAAACTTTGTTATACAGTATTGTTTTTTTTTTAAATTTTATTTTATTTTTAAACTTTACATAATTGTATTAGTTTTGCCAAATATCAAAATGAATCCACCACAGGCATACATGTGTTCCCCATCCTGAACCCTCCTCCCTCCTCCCTCCCCACACCATCCCTCTGGGTCGTCCCAGTGCACCAGCCCCAAGCATCCAGTATCGCGCATCGAACCTGGACTGGCAACTCATTTCTACATGATATT
>NW_011478086.1:9285-11216 GCF_000754665.1 Bison bison bison | reverse complement strand
TCAAAAGCATCAATTCTTTGGCGCTCAGCCTTCTTCACAGTCCAACTCTCACATCCACACATGACCACAGGAAAAACCATAGCCTTGACTAGACGAACCTTTGTTGGCAAAGTAATGTCTCTGCTTTTGAATATGCTATCTAGCGGGGAGGAGCAAAGATGGCGGAGGAGTAGGACGGGGAGAACACTTTCTCCCCCACAAATTCATCAAAAGAACATTTAAACGCCGAGTTAATTCCAGAAAACAACTTCTGAATCCCGGCAGAGGACATCAGGCACCTAGAAAAGCAACCCAAGTCTTCAAAAGGAAGTAGGAAAAAATATAAAAGACAAAAAAAGAGACAAAAGAGGGAGGGACAGAGTTCTGTCCTGGGAAGGGAGTCTTAAAAAGAGAGAAGTTTCCAAACACCAGGAAACCTTCTCACTGCCGAATCTGTGCCGAGCCTTGGAAGCACAGAGGGCAACATAACAGGGAGGAAAAATAAATAAACAATTAAAACCCGCACATTGCGAGCCCTATGGTAACTCCCCGGCGAAGAAGCAACGCAGACGCCTGCATCCGCCATTAGCAAGCAGGGACTGGGCAGGGAGGCGCGGCGCGGGCTGCATCGCAAGGATCTGGCCTGAATACCCCAAGCGCTATCTGAGTGAAATAATTTGGGCTAGCAAACCAGACTGTGGGATATCTATCATGCCAAAAGCCAGCCCTAACCTAAGACACCACCAGGCCCGCGCATGGAACAAAGGACTGAACAGAGATAGCCGGCGGCAGACCATCCCCCTCCAGTGATAGGCAGCCAGAGCCGGAAGGGGACAATCGCAGTCCCAGAGAGACATTATCTATAAAACTGTAAGCAGACTTCTTTGCTAACTAAAACTTCTTGGGCGTCTGGACGGTCAACATCTGCCTGAGAAGGTGCGTTAGTGCACACCTAGATAACCGAGCGGCCGGGAGGCGGTGGTAAGTCGCAACAATCGCGCGCGCCAAACACCTCATCACCTGAGCTGCTCGGATCTGGGAAGGGCACCAAACGCAGGCCCAACCGAGAGTCTGCACCTCTGAGGACTACCCGAGTGCCTGAACCTGAGCGGCTTGGACCTGGGAAGTGCAGGCAACCCAGGGCCGGCCACGGATGGTTCCCGGTGGAGCAACCTAGAGCCTGAGCAGCGTGGGCAGGGAGGCTACATGCGCTGTGAACGGGGGGCAGACCCAGTGTGGCTGAGGCACTGCGAGCACATGCCAGTGTTATTTGTTTGCAGTGTCCCCCCCTCCCCACAGCGTGACTGAACGAGTGAGCCTAAAATTAAAAAAAAAAAAAAAAAAGGGGCCTCCACCGTCCCCTTTGTGTCAAGGCAGAAACCAGAGTCTGAGGAGACCAGCAAACAGAAGAAGCTATAACAGAGGGAAACGCCTTGGAAGCTACAGGCAATAGATTAAAACCCTGTGGTTAGTGCCAACTACATAGGAAGGGGCCTATAGATCTTGAGAAATATAAGTCGGACCAAGGAACTAGCCAAAAATGAACTGAACCTGCAATACTCACAACAAAACCAGAGAAAGTTCTAGATATATTTTTACTATGTGTACGATCATTTTTCTTTCTTTTTTTTTTAATTTTTATTTTTTAATTAAAAAAATTTTTTTAACTCCTCTATTATTCCTTTAATTTTCACTTTTATAACCAATTACTTGGCAAAAAAAAAAAGTCCCAATTTTTTTTTAAAGCAAACTTCGTATATATATTTTATAATTTTTTTGACCTTGCTTTTTTTTTTTTTCCCTTCTTTTCTTTAACATTGTATTTTTGATATTCCAAACTCTACTTTAGATTTTTAATTTTAGCTTTTTGGTATTTGTTATCAATTTTGTACCTGTATTTTCTTTATAATTTATACGAGTTTGTTTGTTTTTGTTTGTTCGTTTTTTCTCTT
>NW_011478086.1:4433-6367 GCF_000754665.1 Bison bison bison | reverse complement strand
GACCACAATGCAGTAAGATTAGATCTCAATTACAGGAGAAAACTATTAAAAATTCCAACATATGGAGGCTGAACAACACACTGCTGAATAACCAACAAATCACAGAAGAAATAAAAAAAGAAATCAAAATTTGCATAGAAATGAATGAAAATGAAAACACAACAATCCAAAACCTATGGGACACTTTAAAAGCAATCCTAAGGGGAAAGTTCATAGCAATACAGGCATACCTCAAGAAACAAGAAAAAAGTCAAATAAATAACCTAACCCTACACCTAAAGCAACTAGAAAAGGAAGAAATGGAGAACCACAGGGTTAGTAGAAGGAAAGAAATCTTAAAAACTAGGGCAGAAATAAATGCAAAAGAAACAAAAGAGACCATAGCAAAAATCAACAAAGCCAAAAGCTGGTTCTTTGAAAGGATAAATAAAATTGACAAACCATTAGCCAGACTCATCAAGAAACAAAGGGAGAAAAATCAAATCAATAAAATTAGAAATGAAAATGGAGAGATCACAACAGACAACACAGAAATACAAAGGATCATAAGAGACTACTATCAACAATTATATGCCAATAAAATGGACAGCGTGGAAGAAATGGACAAATTCTTAGAAAAGTACAACTTTCCAAAACTCGACCAAGAAGAAATAGAAAATCTTAACAGACCCATCACAAGCACGGCAATTGAAACTGTAATAAAAAATCTACCAGCAAACAAACGCCCAGGTCCAGACGGCTTCACAACTGAATTCTACCAAAAATTTAGAGAAGAGCGAACACCTATCCTGCTCAAACTCTTCCAGAAAATTGCAGAGGAAGGTAAACTTCCAAACTCATTCTATGAGGCCACCATCACCCTAATCCCAAAACCTGACAAAGATGCCACAAAAAAAGAAAACTACAGGCCAATATCACTGATGAACATAGATGCAAAAATCCTTAACAAAATTCTAGCAATCAGAATCCAACAACACATTAAAAAGATCATACACCATGACCAAGTGGGCTTTATCCCAGGGATGCAAGGATTCTTCAATATCTGCAAATCAATCAATGTAATACACCACATTAACAAATTGAGAAATAAAAACCATATAATTATCTCAATAGATGCAGAGAAAGCCTTTGACAAAATTCAACATCCATTTGTGATAAAAACTCTCCAGAAAGCAGGAATAGAAGGAACATATCTCAACATAGTAAAAGGTATATATGACAAACCGACAGCAAACATTATCCTCAATGGTGAAAAATTGAAAGCATTTCCTCTAAAGTCAGGAACAAGACAAGGGTGCCCACTTTCACCATTACTATTCAACATAGTTTTGGAAGTTTTCGCCACAGCAATCAGAGCAGAAAAAGAAATAAAAGGAATCCAAATTGGAAAAGAAGAAGTAAAACTCTCACTGTTTGCAGATGACATGATCCTCTACATAGAAAGCCCTAAAGACTCCACCAGAAAACTACTAGAACTAATCAATGATTATAGTAAAGTTGCAGGATATAAAATCAACACACAGAAATCCCTGGCATCCCTATACACTAATAATGAGAAAACAGAAAGAGAAATTAAGGCAACAATTCCATTCACCATTGCAACGGAAAGAATAAAATACTTAGGAATATGTCTAAATAAAGAAACTAAAGACCTATATATAGAAAATTATAAAACACTGGTGAAAGAAATCAAAGAGGACACTAATAGATGGAGAAATATACCATGTTCATGGATTGGAAGAATCAATATAGTGAAAATGAATATACTACCCAAAGCAATTTATAGATTCAATGCAATCCCTATCAAGCTACCAACAGTATTCTTCACAGAGCTAGAGCAAATAATTTCACAATTTGTATGGAAATACAAAAAACCTCGAATAGCCAAAGCGATCTTGAGAAAGAAGAATGGAACTGGAGGAATCAACCTACCC
>NW_011478086.1:0-921 GCF_000754665.1 Bison bison bison | reverse complement strand
TTTTGCTGCCTGTATAGAGCTTCTCCATCTTTGGCTGCAAAGAATATAATCAATCTGATTTCAGTGTTGTCTATCTGGTGATGTCCATGTATAGCGTCTTCTCTTGTGTTGTTGGAAGAGGGTGTTTGTTATGACCAGTGCATTTTCTTGGCAAAACTCTCTTAGTCTTTGCCCTGCTTCATTCTGTATTCCAAGGCCAAATTTGCCTGTTACTCCAGGTGTTTCTTGACTTCCTACTTTTGCATTCCAGTCCCCTATAATGAAAAGGACATCTTTTTTGGGTGTTATTTCTGAAAGGTCTTGTAGGTCTTCATAGAACTGTTCAACTTCAGCTTCTTCAGCATTACTGGTTGGGGCATAGAGTTGGATTACGGTGATATTGAATGGTTTGCCTTGGTGGTAGAGATGAACTTACTGCAAAACAGAAATAGAGACACCAACATAGAGAACATCATATGGATACTAAGAGGGGAAATGAAGAGTGGGATGAATTGGGACACTGAAATTGACATATATGACATATATACACTATTGATGTGCTGTGCTGTGAGCTTAGTTGTATCCGACTCTTTGCAACCCCATGGACTGTAGCCTGCCAGGCTCCTCTGTTCATGGGGATTCTCCAGGAATGAATTGTGGAGTGGGTTGCCATGCCCTCCTCCAGGGGATCTTCCCAACCCAAGGATCAAACCCAGGTCTCTTGCATTGCAGGCAGATTCTTTACTGCCTCAGCCACCAGACTCAGAAGCTCTACACTATTGATACTAAGTATAAAATAGATATTGCCTGGAGAATCCCATAGACATGGAGCCTGATGGGCTACAATCCATAGTGTCACAGAGTCAGACACGACTGAATTGACTTAGCATGCACACACACATAAACTTTGCCAACAAAGTTCTATCTAGTCCACCAGGCTCC
>NW_011478085.1:14558-15119 GCF_000754665.1 Bison bison bison | reverse complement strand
AGATTGACTAGTTTTCTGTGATTATGGTTTCAGTGTGTCTGCCCTCTGATGCCCTCTTGCCACACCTACCATCTTACTTGGGTTTCTCTTACCTTGGGCGTGGGGTATCTCTTCATGGCTTCTCCAGCAAAGCACAGCTGCTGCTCCTTACCTTGGACAAAGAGTATCTCCTCAGCGCCATCCCTCCTGACCTTGAATGTGGAGTAGCTCCTCTTGCCCCTCCTGTGCCCTCACACCCACCGCTGCAATAAAGAAAAGAAAAAGCATGAGATGTGTGGGAATGGGATGTATAAATTTAAATAAAATGCAAGCACTGAGAAGGTAATATTTGAATAAAGATCTGAAAAAAGTGAGCCACATGAATATCCAGGGGTAGAGAGTTCCAGGCAAAGGGAGTGACAAGTATAAATATTCCAATGTGAGCACACATGTTATATTCAAGGAAAAAGTAGGGCAACTGGTATGCTTGAAGAAGAATGAGGTAGGGTAGATAGTTAAACACGAGGTCAGAAAGGTTAGGGTTATTTGGCAGGGCAAGGGTTTAGAGCATGTAGGGTCTTT
>NW_011478085.1:9014-11032 GCF_000754665.1 Bison bison bison | reverse complement strand
TCCCAAACCCTCATTTATAACATTGTTGTCATTCATTTCACTTTTTAAAATTTTTATTTATTTATTTTAATTAGAGGATAACTACAATATTGTGATGGATTTTGCCATACATCAACATAAACTGACATTAGATATACATATGTCTCCACTTGAAAATCCCTTCCACTTCCTCCCCTTTCCGTCCCTCTAGTTTATCACAGAGCACCTGCTTTGCATTCCCTGCATCATGAATCAAACTGCAAAAGGCTGTCTATTTTACATATGGTAAAGTATATGTTTCAATGCTATTCTTTCAAATCATTCCACCCTCTACTTCCCCCACTGTGTCCAAAAGTCTGTTCTTTATGTCCATGCCTCCTTTGGTGCCCTGTATGTAGGATTATCAGTACTATCTCTCTAGATTTCATATATATGCAGTAGTATACAATATTTGTTTTTCTGTTTCTTACTTCACTCAGTATAATAGACTCTAGGTTCATCCACCTCATTAGAACTAACTCAAATATGTTCCTTTTTATAGCTGAGTAATATTCCATTGTGTATATGTACCACAACTTCCTTATCCACCCACCTTTCGATGGACATCTAGGTTGCTTCCATGTCCTAGCTATTGTACGTAGTGCTGGTGCTATTGGGGTGTATGTGTTTTTTTCAATTATGGGTTCCCCATGGTATATGCCCAGTAGTGGGGTTGTTGGTTCATATGGCAGTTTTATTTCTAGTTTAGTAAGGAATCTCCATACTGTTCTCCAATTTGCAAAACCTTCCAAAATTTAACAAGGAAGAAATAGAAAATATGAACAAACCAATCACAATCACAGAAATTGAAACTGTAATAAAAAATCTCCCAAAAAAACAAAGGCCCAGGGCCAGATGGTCATCAATTTGCATTCCCACCAACAGTGTATGAGGATTCCCTCTTCTTAACAATCTTTCCAGGAATTACTGTTTGTAGATATTTTGATGATGGCCATTCTGACTGGTGTGAGGTGATACCTTGTTGTAGTTTTGATTTGCATTTCTCTAATAATGAGCAATGCTGAGCGTCTTTTAGTGTGTTTGTTAGCCATCTGTATGTCTTCTTTGGAGAAGTGTCTGTTTAGGTCTTCTGCCCACTTTTTAAAATTAATTAACTAACTTAAATTTTTATTGAAGGATAATTGCTTTACAGAATTTTGCTGTTTTCTGTCAAACGTCAACATGAATCAACCATAGGTATACATATATCCCCTCCCTTTTGAACATCCCTCCCATCTCCTTCCTCATCCCACTCCTCTAGGTGGCTGTTTGAGTTTCCTGAGCCATAGAGCAAATTCCCATTAGCTATCTATTTTACATATGGTAATGTAAGTTTTCATGTTTCTCTTTCCATACATCTCACCATCTCCTCCCCTCCCCCCATGTCCATAAATCTATTCTCTATGTCTGTTTCTCCACTGTTTCCCTGCAGGTCTTCTACCCACTTTTTGATTGGGCTTTTTGTTTTCCTGGTACTGAGTTGCATGAGCAGCATGTATATTTGGGAGATTAATCTTTTTTAGTTGTTTCATTTGCTATCAATTTATCCCATTCTGAGGGTTGTATTTACATTACTTATAGTTTCCTTTGTTGTACAAAAGCTTTTAAGTTTAATTAGCCTATATTTGTTTATTTTTGTTTTTATTTCCATTACCCTAGAAGGTAAGTCTTAGAGGATCTTCTTTTTTTTTAATTTTTTTATTATTAAAAAAATTATTATTATTTTTTACTTTACAATATTGTATTGGTTTTGCCATACATCAACATGCATCCACCACAGGTGTACACGTGTTCCCCATCCTGAACCCCTCTCCCACCTCCCTCCCCATACCATCCCTCTGGTCATTCCAGTGCACCAGCCCCAAGCTTCCTGTATCCTGCATTGAACCTGGACTGGCGATTCGTTTCTTATATGCTATTATACATGTTTTAATGCCATTCTCCCAAATCATCCCCCCTTCCCTCTCCCACAGAGTCCAAAAGACTGTTCTATACATCTG
>NW_011478085.1:8638-8914 GCF_000754665.1 Bison bison bison | reverse complement strand
GGGTCTTCTGTGTTTTCATACAAATTGTGAAATTTGTATGCTAGTTCTGTGAAAAATACCATTTATAGTTTGATAGGGATTACATTGAATCTAGGCTGCTTTGGGTAGTATAGTCATTTTCACTATATTGATTCTTTCAATCCAAGAACATGGTATATTTCTCCATCTCCTTGTTTCATCATTGATTTCTTTCATCAGTATTTTATAGTTTTCTTGCATACAGATCTTTTGTCTCTTTAGGTAAATTTATTAATAAATATTTTGTTCTTTTTGTTG
>NW_011478085.1:3461-5959 GCF_000754665.1 Bison bison bison | reverse complement strand
GGATCAAATTCTTGGGCTCAGGTCCTCCACATCAGGGGTTCAGGCTCGACCCTTACTATAGCATGAAGACCTCCCAAGGCACACAGTGAGGAAGAAAAGTCCCCAAGACTCATGGTGAGGACAACACTTAGCAGCCCAGAACACTCAATGAGACTTACTCTAAGGTCCTCTAATATTTTCTAGGAAGGGCTCTTGGCCTGTTGTGGGCAGTGTGGGGTCAGTTCAGCCTCAGATATGGCCTTATTCCAGCTTGTTCTTGCTCCTAAAGTTCACAGTTGCCCCTAAAGTTCACAGTCTGTTCCCCACCCAGACCTGTGCCTGATCACAGCCTGGTGGTAGCTGCCACCTGGGGTCAGGACTGCATCAGTACTGTTTTGTCTGCTGCCTCAGGCATCTTCCCCAGCTTGGGCAGTGACAGTCAAGTCTAATTCTGCAGCCTTGTCAAAGTAGCCCTCTCAGTGTCTCCTCAAGGCTGCCACCCCTGACCTCTCCCTGGGATCTTCACTGGAGGTTTGGTTCCCCACCCTTGCCCTTTGTTGCAGACCAAAACTTGTTAGCCACTTCTTTCAGTTCCCTGCCTCTACCCTCTGCTCTGGGCTGAGGCTTATGAGCTGAGAAGTGATGTTTGGCAGTGATTTGTGTAGTGAATTTTCTCTGTGTTTTGCACTCTGAGCCCCAACTGTTGTACCACACTCTGAGGTTCTGTAGTTCCTCCCTGTGAGGGAGTTTCCTAGTGTGCAGAAACTTTACCTCCTTCATGACTCTCTTCCTTGGGGGCACACATCCCTGTCCTGAAATCCTTTGTCTCCTTTTATGTCTTTATCTTTTGTCCTACCTTGTTCTATGGAGATTGGCTTGCCGTTTTGGAAGTTTGGGGTCTTCTATTGTTGTTGAAAAGTTATTCTGTAGGTGTTGCTCCAGATTCTGATTAATTTTAGTATATTTGTGGGGAGGCAGGTGATTGTAGGTGTTGTTCTGATGAATTTGTGATATATTTGTGGGGAAGCCAGTGATCACCCCATCTTACTCTTCCACCATCTTCTTCAGTCCTCATGTCTTCAATTCTCACTTCACTTTCCTATGTGTTATTATATAATAACACAGTACAGGGTTACTAGCATCACTTTAAACAATTTTAGATCAATTCAGAGTAAAAAAAAAATCTAATTTACCTTCATTTATTCCTTCTACATTGCTCTTCCTTTCTTTATGTGCATCCAAATTTCTGACCTATATTTTACTTCTTCTTAAATGGCTTCTTTTAAAATCTCTTGCAAAGCAAATTGGCTGGCAATTAATTCCCTCAGTTCTCGTTTGTCTGAGAGTTTTCATTTTTCATTTACTTTCGAAGGATCATTTTGCTGGATAGAATTCTAGGTTCATGGGTTTTTTTTAAGACACTGAATTATTCACTCCACTCTCTTCTTGCTTGCATGGTATCTGATGAGAAGTCTGGTGTTATTGTTATCTTTGTTCACCTATAGATATTCTTTCTATCACACTAACCCCTACTTCCTGACATCTCTCAAGATGTTCTCTTTGTCTTTGGTTTTATGCATTTTGAATATGACACATCTAGCTGTGCATTTGAGGAGCATTTACCTCATTGGATAAGATCTCTGTGCTTCCTGAATCTGTGTTTCAGTGTTTGCTATTAATTTGGGAATGTTATCAGCCATTAATACCTCAAATATTTACTCTGCTCCATTTTTACTTTCTTCTCTAGTAATTCAAGTCCACTTTTTGATATTCTCATTGTTCTTGGATACTCTGATTTGCTTTTTGCTCTTCACATGTTTGTTTTTGTTTATTTGTTAAGTCATGTCCGACTCTTTTGCAACTCCATAGACTGTAGGCAGCCAGGCTCCTCTGTACATGGGATTTCCCATGCAAGAATACTTGAGTGGGTTGTCATTTACTTCTGCAAGGTATCATTCTGACTCAGGGATCAAACGTGTGTCTTCTACCTTGGCAGGAAGATTCTTCTGAGATTTCACTGAGCCACCTGAGAAGCCCCCTTTGCATTTTATGCTGTGTTTTAAAAATTCAACTGAATAAATTTGAAGATCTAATTTGCTTTAATAAGCAATTCATTAATTGAGTAGCTTCCCATCACTTCTGGGGAAGTCGAAAGTAAGTTCATAAAGTCACTAAGCAATGGAATAGTGCTACATCCTTGGCTTAAAAGGACGACTCTATCAATAGGGTATTTCTTTGATGGGTCTTGGGAAACACAGCATATCACATACTCTTAAAAGTTTTATTTAAAGCATGTCATTAACCACCAGACAAATGATCACTCTAAGTCTTGAACATCAAAAAGGAAACAAGAGAGTAACTCCAACTTAAGGATTATGAACTTGGAACTGTGATCTGTGAATGTCAGGATTAAACAAAAATATCATGACAGTAAGTAACATGACAAAGATCAACAAAGCTACAGCGTGGTATCTTGGAGGAATGCTAATTCCTTAAATCTTGATCATATCTCTTGGTTA
>NW_011478085.1:0-1181 GCF_000754665.1 Bison bison bison | reverse complement strand
AGAAAAGCTAAATGTTTCATCTTTGTTTATAATGTTATAGCTTACAAAGTTGCTAACTTAAGAGAAAATATTTATTTAAATCTGGGGAAAAAATTAAAGAACCAGCTATATTTTAAATGAATTCATAAAAATTATAATTTCCTCATTACTTCATTCAGTCTCATGTTATTAATACTTGTCCTATTTGACTCTTGTTTTTTCCATTAGTTCTCTCAAACCTTGCCTGATAATTAAGGGTGATAGGGATAGTGATAAATCCAAATAAGTTTGAAAGACTTTTGTTTACACTTATATGATTTACCCAGTGAAGGGAGTGCTTCAATCACTGGAAATTGTGGAAGGTATATTCCAAGTGGAAAATACATCTTCTAACAATTTATCTGTCACTTAAGGACTTTGGCCTTACAACAGGAGGAGTTCTTCAACCCATCCAGAAAATATATACATGATAACAAGAACATATTGATAACCCATACTAAATAGCAGTTGAATGAAGTCCAGTTGCAGTTGTTAGAATTCAGGCCTCTGAGGACAAAAATAATGTTTCTTAAATGCACTATGATGGGTGAAGTAATGTAAAAGCCAAAAATTGAGATTTGCCAGGCAGCTGTGAAAAACCAAGTGATTATTTTGAGTTTCTCATAGCCCTGACTTTCAATTTAATTTACAGCCATTGTTTACCCATCCTAATTTGTTTGATTCAGAAGCAGACTATTGCCATGTTACAAGGACATCAGAATGTCAAAAGCCTGGCAATGAGGGTTTATTTTTTTCCAGAAGCAAAATGTACTTCATCCACATGTGCTACAATATTTATAGATTTTGTTGCTGCTGATTTTACATAAAAGCCACTAAGGGCATTTCCCTGATACTTTTAGTGTATCCTTTTAGTGTGGGCTTCAATTTTGATGACAGCAATGTCAGAAGGTAAGAAAAAACAGTAAGATTATTTACTCATTGACCATTTCTGATTGGGGTCTCAGAGGACATCATACAACAATTAAAGATAATAAACTAGAATTATAAATGAAAACATTATACCAGAGTATATTAGATTTCTAAGAATTACACACAATTTCTGGAATATATGTATTAATAACATATGTCTACACAAATATAATCAATTTAGCATCAATTATTTGACAATGCTTCTCATGTAATTTAACATATCAAATATACCT
>NW_011478084.1:9954-10485 GCF_000754665.1 Bison bison bison | reverse complement strand
ACTTTCATGCATTGGAGAAGGAAATAGCAACCCACTCCAGTGTTCTTGCCTGGAGAATCCCAGGGACGTTGGAGTCTGATGGGCTGCCATCTATGGGGTCGCACAGAGTCGGACACGACTTAAGCGACTTAGCAGCAGCAGCAGCAGCAGTCTTTATTGTGTCTACAAACCACCTGGGGGGTTGTTAAAGCGCAGATTCTGATAAAGCAGGTCCAAGGCTGGGGTCTAAGATTAAAACAAGCTTCTAGTACCTAGATGATTGACTAAGACAAAACAAAGCCAAACTGCCTACAATACTTCTAAAAGCAGTCTCTAAAAATATAAACATGTCCTCTTCCTCAAATACAAGTAATGGGGACTTCCCTGGTGACCCAGTGGCTAAGACTCCAGGCTCCCAAAGCAGAGGGCCTGGGTTCAATTTCTGGTCAAGGAACTGGATCCCACATGCTACAACTAAGAGTTTGCACGCTGCAGCTAAAGATCCCACACGCCACAACTAAGACCCGGCACAGCCAAATAAATATATATTTT
>NW_011478084.1:5584-6547 GCF_000754665.1 Bison bison bison | reverse complement strand
GGCTCCTCCGTCCATGGGATTCTCCAGGCAAGAATACTGGAGTGGGGTGCCATTTCCTTCTCCAGGGGAATCTTCCCTACCCAGGGATCGAACCCTGGTCTCCCACATTGCAGGCAGACGCTTTAATGACGCTGGTGCAAACGATCAGTCTTGGATCCCTGGTGCTTTACCTAAAATATGGGGTTATTAATTTTTGTTTCAAAGAATGGACAAAATAAAAAATGGAAATGAACACATTGATTACTTCCTAAATAATATCAGAGTTTAACGGGTGCCTCAACATGCAAGAAGATAGAGCATGAGAAATTTCATCACTTGACCCTGCTTTTGAGTGAGTGGGCAAAGCCAAGGAAATGTTATCTGAGAAGGCACCCAAATGGAGACTTAATAAAAAGCAAGTAGTTATGTGAGTGTGTGTGTGTCTATATAGGCCAATTAGATGCTTTTAAATAAACAGCAAATTCATGAGAAAACATTTTACTGATTGCGTGCACATTCACTGACTTACTTCATCTCCCACCACTTTTCCATCCACTGCTGTTTGGGAATTTCACCCTTAAAGACCATCCACCTCCACTTTTCTAACATGTAAGTAAATGGTAGAGTTCCAACAATTGTAAGTGCTTGTTTGAGCAGGAAGTTTATTTCTGTTTCTGAAAGGAAAATGGGAAAGGATAAATATTAAGATGAGGATGACAGTAGACATTTCGTGTTCAATGATTTCCTAATCTCAAGATATTATTCCTCAAGATATACTTACTATAAGCATGATCACATGAGAAATATTGACAGTGGACATAATAATATGTATTTATTCATTTTCTCAGCTGAGGGATTTGAAGTAGGGTGAAGCCTTGGATAGAACAGGTTAAATAAATCCACAAGTAACCCTCTTTTTTGCATTAGTTTCAGTTGCCTTCCTTAACTACCTCTTGTCAGAGCTAAGTAGGGCTATTTCGCCTG
>NW_011478084.1:4107-5484 GCF_000754665.1 Bison bison bison | reverse complement strand
ACCAATTCATAAAGTGTATTATGTGACCAAAACCATACAGTGAAAGTCCTAAAAATTCCTCTCCTGCACCATATTTTATGGGCTCCTGGTAGGCAGAATTTTCTAAAATTGAAACATCACTGATTCTTCTGATTGATCTGATTCTTCAAGGTCAGCTCAAATGCCCCCTCATCTGTGAGTCCTGCCCCTGACCCCAAGCACCTGCCACTACAGCAAGCCCTCCAGCTCCCTAGGCCTTCTCTAGCTCTGCCTCCTTTGCCATTTCTCTCTCTGTTTTATAATTATTCACATACAGCTCCTTCTTGCCCTGGAGACTTGAGCACCTAGCGGGCAGGGCTGTGTTCTGGTCATCTTTATAGTTCCAGGGCCAGCCACAATGCCCAACGCTAAAAAAAGACTTCATGTGGACTTATTACATGAATAGAGTACAATGAACCATTTTAATGGCCTGATTCCATGTACCTTTGGAAATAAACTAAAAGGGGTCAAAAATTTAATCAGGATAAAAAGGTACAGAAACCATGTATTTGGCATTGTTTGAATACATTTGTCCTTTCTGATTGTGGGATCGTGATAGACATAATTTTGGTAATACTTAAATGCTAGAGACAGTTATTAGAGATGCTGTCTCCTTCCTCCCAAGGAGGATTTATGTCAACAGAAAGAATCTTAGCAGTGGCACTGACTTCAACTTATGGACATGGGGCTAAATGTTATAATTGTAGATCTTCACTCCAAAAAGGAAAAATAAAGAAAAATCATTAACAGAAGTCTGACTAACATGGTGGGGAGATCTCTTTTCTTCCTTCCAGCTTCCTCAGTAGTACTTTCATCATTATTTCATCCATGTCTGAGCCAGGCCCTGTGCAAAGCACTTGGGATATAGTGATGAATGCCGCAGCACTAAAACTACAGAAAGGCATCACCATCTGTGGCCCAAATGTGACAGGCTTTCACTGGCTTGGAATTCTCTCCCTTCCCTTCTGTGTACACCTGGTTAACTCCCACACTGTTCTCAAACCTCAGCTTGGATGCCTCTCCTCATCTGACTCACTGGCCAGGGCTTTGGATCCCCCCTTGGATGCTCACGGATCCCCACACCCTCCATCACAATTCAACACACTGCAGTGGTTTCATTTTCCACATCCCTCCATAAACTAAAAGCTCTTGGAAGTCAAAGAGAACATCAAAAACGATCAGCCTCAGATCCCTGGTGCAAACGATCAGTCTTGGATCCCTGCTGAAAGAAAAGTGAAAGTGAAAGTGAAGTCGCTCAGTTGTGTCTGACTCGTTGCAACCCCGTGGACTGTAGCCCACCAGGCTCCTCCGTCCATGGGATTCTCCAGGCAAGAATACTGGAGTGGGGTGCCATTTCCT
>NW_011478084.1:0-910 GCF_000754665.1 Bison bison bison | reverse complement strand
AAAGGAATATTAAAAAATGATAAAACCCTTTTCTGTGAATTGACTTGAGAATGATAATTTAAAATCAGGCAACAGGTGTGGTTACTGTGAAACCCCTTTCCTTTGTTGCTCACTTCTAGAAGGATACTGCTACTTGTCTATTACCCACTGGGTCTGTGCTTACATTTTCTCAGACATGATGATGGCTTTACAGTGACCTACTCCCAAGTACTTGTGAGATCATCAAGGTCTGGAGTCAGAAGTCAAGGCAAAGTGAACTGTCCACACAAAGATGGAGCTTATGACCTTGACCTCATTGACTAAATGCACCAGTCAGCAGAGCTGGTGTTATGAGGGGAGAAAAAAACATGGGAAAGAAGAACATATTTGGTTCTAAGTGTCCTTTTACAAGAAAGAATCCTCACAGAAAAAAATCTGGATCTTGTGAATATTTGTTGGGTTCCATCAAGTCCAGGCCATCCAAAGAGAAAAAGGCTGCCTCAAACAAAGGTGCTGAAGGATGCCCTGGATCTGAGGGGATGTTACGGGGCAAATTCATGTTTCAGCTAGATGAAAAAAAATGTTTCAGTCTCTTCCAATCTTCGTATTCTACCACCTGCTCCTTAAGAACTCCCATAATATTCCCATAATATTGTGGGGAAGTTGTGGATTGGGTCTTTGGTTCTGGTTCTGCCATGCTGTTTTTGGACCTTGGGCTAGTTATTTTCCCTCTCATGCCTTTAGCTTGCTTCCTCTGCAAAGTGATTTTTAGAATCTTTCCCAGCTCCATCATTGAGGTTTTTACCTAGAACTGGGGGAATTCAATCTGAACTCTGACACTAATTAGCTAGGTGACCTTGGATAAGCCATTTCAGTTCTGTGGGTCTGTTTTAACATCTTTTTAAAAATCTTCTGGGTTTTCCTGGTGGCT
>NW_011478083.1:14263-15569 GCF_000754665.1 Bison bison bison | reverse complement strand
CCTGGGAGCCAAGCTAAAGAATGGTGTATGGAACATTTTTTAAATGTCTGAGTAAAAGAAAACAGACATCTTTGTGCAAAAAAAATCTTGCTGGCATAAAACTAAAAAATCCATCATGTGGATATTTGTATGAGGAGCTTTGAAAATACTTTGGACAGTGATTTTACCTACAGTTTAGTGCATTTTACCAAAAAAGTGCAAGTGGACAAAAAGATGCTTTATAAATTGCTTTCATTAATTAGTTCTTAATAACAAAAGTAGCATTATAAGTAGAGTAGAAATATCGGTAGTGCAATGTCAAAAGGGCTGATTTGAATCCCTTATACATCATCCACTAGTCACCTAAGTTTTGGTAAATCACTTAATTGTTTCTTATCTATAAACCAAGGATAACAACATATACCTTGCCTGATAATCAGATGGTTGAATAATCAAATGACAATAGTGTATATGAAAGTGTTTAAGTGATAAACTAATGGAAGCTATTACTAGTATCATCACTACTATTATCATAACAAGAGTTAAAAACCACAGAAAAAATATGGAGATTTTCATACCAGTTTTCATAAAAGCCATTGGTAGTACCTGGTAACTCAGTTCAACAACCCATTTGTCTACCTAGTGATCAAAACAATTTTTATAACAAGCCTTAAGTCACTCCCTTGCCTAAATCTTTTCTGTCTCCCATTACCTCCAGAATATAACTAAAGTCAGGGCCAGCTGTGTGGGAAGGGATCTGGGCAGCAACATAGGGGGCCATGTTTAGAAGGTTTATGTGCTTGGTTTAATGCTCTCCTGCTGCCATCTTAAACTTTTTCATGATTTAAGAAGAGCGGTCCCACATTGTTACTTTGTACTGGCCTCACAAATTATGTATTTGGTCCTAACCAAATCCCTTGAAATGAGATCCAAAGTCCTTCAGAATACAGCTCATGCTTACCTCTCTAGCTCTTCTGAGGCTTCTTTACACTAAACAACCATTAGATCCCCCAATGTCTCATCCTCTTTCAATCTCCTTTGTCTTAGCTCAGAATCTTCTTGCCCTTCTTCCTTTGTATCACAATAACATGAGTAGAGAGCAAATGGGTCTCCTTTAAAATCTTCAAATACAGTTTTACTCCTGGAATCCTGTTGCATTTTGCAATGACATTTGAGGCAAATGAAGAAATATTAAGCTCTGATAATCCATGAATGTGACGGTTTTTCATCACATTAAAAAAAAAAACTGCTAAGTGAAGAAAAATAAAAGTGGAAGAGATGAGGTAAAGAATTGGACTGTTGTTTTTACTGCCTCAACCTCATGCTG
>NW_011478083.1:9547-10491 GCF_000754665.1 Bison bison bison | reverse complement strand
GATAAAAACACTTGGTCAGTTGACTTTCCACTTGGTGAATTCAGGGCATGTACTTTTTTCTTTGTTTTACAGACAAAGAAGTAATCTCACAGCTAGGTTAATGACTCTAGCAAGATTAGGGGGCTTATTTCTTTCACTGATGCCTCTTGAATATCAATAGAGGAGTATTTTATTAGTGGGGTTCAATGATTTTCTTTGTTCAATAACTCGAGCATCTGCTTTGTGCCAAGTATTGTGCTAGACAATAGAGACACAGATGAGTAAGATACAGCCCTTGCCCGCTATGAAGCCATAGTTTAGTCAAGAGAAAGATAGAAAATTAGGATACAGCTCACTGGGCACACATTTTCTTTCTTTTGCTATAATTCCATAGTCACAGTTTGATAATTTCCTGGGGGCTCGTGAGAGGAAGAAAAGGGATAATGCATGTAGTCAGCCTTACTACATAGGCGCAGAACATGTTTATTCACCTATCAGGAATCCTGGCACTCTTATGTGTTGAATACTTCTGTCCAGTATTTCACCAATAAGAACTATTCTTAGGAATGTAACAACCGCCACTGTCAATTAGCTTGGCCTGTCGGATAATGTACTGTGTTGGGCTTAGGTGCTAAGTCGTGTCTGACTCTTTGCGACCCCATAGACTGTAGCCCTCCAGGCTCCTCTGCTCAAGGGGATACTCCAGGCAAGAATATTGGAGTGAGTTGCGATCCACTCCTCCAGGGGATCTTCCCAACGCAGGGATTGAACCCAGGTCTCCCTCACTGCAGAAGGACCCTTTACCAGATGAGCTACCAGGGAAGCCTGTCAGACACTGAGTTCAGTTCAGCTCAGGGGCTCAGTCATGTCTGACTCTTTGTGACCCCATGGACTGCAGCACACCAGGCTTCCCTGTCCATCATCAACTTCCGGAGTTCACCCAAACCCATGTCCATTGAGTTGGT
>NW_011478083.1:4244-6162 GCF_000754665.1 Bison bison bison | reverse complement strand
AGAAAAACACTGTTGCTATCACTTATATGTGGAATCTAAAAAATGAAGTAGTGAATATAACAAAAAGGAAGCATACTCACAGATACAGAGAACAAACAGTAGTTACCTGTGGGAGGAGGGGGGGCAATATGGGGTGGGACAGTGAGGGCTACAAACTATTGGGTGTAAGATAGGCTTAAGGATGTATTTATTGGATAACATGGGGAATAATGATGTTTCTGTTCTGTAATACTGAAAAGAACATTTTGGTAAGATAGAAAAAATAAAACAAGAAGCATAAATTAATTCAGAGAGTCCCTACTATCATGTTAGAACTGTTTTCTCATTTTAGTTACACCATGGCACTGGTTGAAATTGTTAAAAAGCAAAAATATAAAGTACATCTATCCAGAGGACAATAAAAGAAAAGGATTAAGGATCAATTCCGTAAAAGAATGTGCTTTTCTTAGTTCAATTGGTCTGTTATTTGGATACATTCTTTTAAAAATGCACTAAAAAATGGCTACTGGGGATTGCAATTTAGCACTTCTGGGTGTAATTGAGTTGCAACTGTGAAGGCAAAGGCACATTAAGACAAAATACAGGTGTCTTTTTCTATATAAAAGCCCACAATACTTCAACTAGTTTATTACTGAACTCCAAGGGCATAATTTGCAAATTAGTTTTCCCACTCCCCAAATTTCACACAACTGACAGAACTGAGTCCTTAATCCCCTGTAAGTAAAAATTTCATCTCCCCATCAATGTTTTTTTTTTCTTTCTTAAAAGCAACATAGTCATTTGGGTTTTCAATAAAAAGACTCCTCTTTTTCAGAGTTACAATAGAAAAGGCTACCCTTTTCAATATTGTTTATCAGGTGCCAAAATTGCTTAGTATGTTAAATATTACTGCAATCTTTACATTTTCTGTTTTACCTTTTAACTTTTCTCATAGATTGTCTAAAATATTCCTTTACTTGTATGCAATATATTAAAGATATCAGGCAGTTTAAATTATCTCCCCATGAATTTCCGGTAACTTACAAGAAATCTCTGAAAAGGGACCAGAGAGATCTATTTAATCATGAATAGCTACATATATATTTACATAGTAAGGGTATTAATCTATTAAAATCAAATTCTGAAGAACTTGTTCCAGATGGATGATGCTATTTCAGTGATGTGTTTATACATAAATATATATCACTTTTCTAAGAAATTCTTTACCTGAATGTTTTGTCCCAAATGAGTCTTAACAGCACTATTAAATATAAAACAATTGTTAAGGAGCAGAGTTTCACTCTATATGAGTTTAAAGAAAAACTATTATGATACAGAAAGAAAATCTTTCAAAGTAAGAGCAACTTAAACACCTTTTTACATTTCACTTCCTTTACTTTGGAAACTACTGAAGGTATACCTGTAAATAGTCATTATTTGATTTAAATTAGTGATAGCTGAAACCTATACAAAAAGAACTCGTGGTTTTAATTTTATTCATCACATCTCTACCTCAGGGACCTGGGGAAGAAGTGTACTGCATATTTATAATGCCTCTGGGACCCTAACAAGTTTCCAAATGCCTTGTTTATTGCAATCTGCTTGTCAAACTATTAAAGAAGTAAAATCCACACTTTATCCCCTACTGTATAGGCAGACTTTCTCTGTTAATTAAATCAAACTCTGTGATTCTAAGAATGAGACCTGATGTAACACCTAATGTATCACCACCATTTCTAGACAACCTGAAGACATAACACTTCCAGTAACTGGACTTTTAGAAAAAAAATTCATTGACTACCATGTTTTAAAAATATTTTAATCCTAATTACTCAAAATATTCACTGAAACTTCAGATTTCACAGATCTTTTACTAAAAAGATTTCTATTCTAGCCCTTAATTATAAATTGTATGTTCAGTCATACAGTAGTGTTTGAC
>NW_011478083.1:0-854 GCF_000754665.1 Bison bison bison | reverse complement strand
AAATCCATTTTTTTTGGAATGAAGTTGTTCAAAGACTATAGTCATTTCTAAAAGTTGTTCTCAATTGGGATAATAGCATGAATTTTATTAAGTCCCTGGACATTCAAATGGAGGACTAAGGTTGGGAGTAGGGATGGGAGGGGTAGAAAAAGCTCCAAGATCTAGTGAGAGGGGTATTGAGAGAAGATGCCGGTAGACCTACTGGGTGCTGGTAACTCAGCTAGGGTCGTTGGGGCATATTTATGGAGCTGCCTTATTCTGGCTAATGTTCCTTTATCCACTCAAACATTTTCTGATACTCCCTTCCAAAAGTGATCTTTCTCACCTCTAATAGACTCTTCTAGCATTTCACCTAATATTGGAGAGGCACCCATTTGGTCATCCTTTTATATAAAGCACATAGCTTTTGTTTGCTATAGGCCACTTCAGGTTTGGATTTTATAGTATGTGATATGCAGTATACAGATGTTCTATAGGTATTTCTTGGCTGAATGGATTTTCTTTACTATATTGAACATGTTAAAGGTTTTTGGTTGAATGACAAGTATCTCAATGAAGATTCTACCCCTATGTTTACTGCATAATTTATTCATTGCTGTGAATGGACTTGTTTCACTTTTCAAGTTTTCTTTTGTTGCTTTTCTTTTAGTCACTGAGTCCTGTCTGACTCTTTGCAACCCCACGGACTGAAGCCTGCCAGGCTCCTCTGTCCACGGAATTTTCAAGGCAAGAATACTGAAGTGGGTTTCCATGTCCTTCCCCAGGGGATCTTCCAGACCCAGGGATTGAACCGCATCTTCTGCTTGGCAGGCAGGATCATTACCACTGAGCCACCTGGGAATCCCCGTTTTCTT
>NW_011478082.1:9944-10698 GCF_000754665.1 Bison bison bison | reverse complement strand
TTCAGCCTCTTTTCTCCACTGAATTTCCTCACTGAGCTATCCTCATTCTATTACTCTTTATATCCTTAATTAACGTTTAATTAAGCAATTGTTTCCTGATCCTCGCCGACGCCGTCCCCGCTTCGAATTCCCTGGATCCACCGGGGCTGGACCCCGGCAAGATGAATTATTTTTATCTTTAAAATAATTGAATCGAAGTAATTTCAACTCTACTTCATTTTTCACACTACTAGATATAAACAAAGTAACCTACTATGTGGCCCAGAACTGGCGGCCCTCCTGCTCATCAGGCACAGTAAGAATGGGGGTCTCTAATGTGAGTCAGATGAACTGAGGTGGATGAACCTAGAGCCTGTTATACAGAGTGATGTGAATCAGAGAGAGAACAACAAATATCATATATTAATGCACATATACGGAATCTAGAAAAATGCCATATGAACCTATTTGCCAGGCAGGCATAGAGACGCAGAGATAGAGAACAGACTTGTAGACACAGCGCGGGGAAGGCGAACATGGAATGAATTGAAAGGGTGGCATTGAAATATACACAACACCATGTGTAAATAGATAGCTAGCGGAAAGCTACTGTAGAGCACAGGGAGGTTAACTCGGTGCTGTTTGAGGACGTAGAGTGGTGGGATGGGGTGGGCACGGAGGCTCTGGGCAGAGGGGATGTATATATACATATAGCTGATTCATGTTGTCATATGGCAGAAACCAACACAACATTTTTAAGCAATTATCCTCCAAT
>NW_011478082.1:5165-6188 GCF_000754665.1 Bison bison bison | reverse complement strand
AGGTGGAGCCAGGAGGCTGAGCCTGAAGGACCAGACTGTTGAAGTGGCGGGAAGAGGGGCGACTAGGAGCTGGGAGGGGAGGCCAGGACGCGCTTCCTGCTTTGAGCGGAAGTAATACCACAGCTGTGGTGGGAAAAGGAGCGAGGGCGGCCGTGGGGTTAGAAACGCCTTAGGTGCCCGAAGTCACTGTTTCCTTCTCACGTTGCTGCAGGTGCTCAGTGACAAGGCGAATGTTCATCTTTCCAAACGCCAGCTCATGGTTTCTTTGGTCTTTTCTATTGTTTTTCTGGTCTCTATTTCATTTATTTCCATCCGTTCTTTTTTATTTCCTTGTATCCATTAACTTTTCCTTAGTTTGGGGTTTGGTTTTGGGGGACCGAGGAGGGGGTGTTGGTGATATTTTGGTGGTTTTTGGTTGCTTTGATCCTTGTGGTAAAAAGTTACCTTGGTTACTAGAATCTTTTTTCTTTATGTAGGCATCTGTTGTGAAAACGTCCCTCTTAGAACAACTTGTGCTGAATCCCATAACCTTCTGTGTGCTATGTTTCCACTCACTCTTGTCTCAAGGTCTTTTATTTCCTTTTGGATTTTTCTTTGACCTCTGTTTGCTCTAGAGGTGGTTGTTTATCTCCACGTATCTGTGAATTTTCCGACTTTCCTGCTGTTGTTGGCATCTAGTTCCATATCAGGGGGTTAGAAAAGACACTTCATGGGATTTCAGTCTCAATATGTTGAGACTTGTTTGGGGGACCTTGCTGGTGATCCAGTTCAGATCATTTTTGTATAAGATAGTGTCCAACTTTTGTTTTTGCAGTTTTTAAAATTGGAATACAACTGATATATTGTTATGTCGGTTTCATGGGTAAAATAAAGATTCAGTACTTGTGAGTAATACTATTAATTTGACATGTATACATTATGATGTGTAAAATAGATAACTAATGAGAACCTACTGTATAGCACAGGGAACTCTACTCAATGCTCAGTGGTGACCTAAAGGTGAAGAAAAGAGGGGATAAGTAT
>NW_011478082.1:0-1301 GCF_000754665.1 Bison bison bison | reverse complement strand
GCCTTCAGTCTCTCTCAGTCAGGGTCTTTTCCAGTGAGTCAGATCTTCACATCAAGTGGATGTGAAGTATCTGAGCTTCAACATCAGTCCTTCCAATGAATATTCAGGGTTGATTCCTTTAGGATGGACTGGTTTCATCTCCTTGCTGTTGGAGGGACTCTCAAGAGGCTTCTCCAGCACCACAGTTTGAAGGCATCAGTTCTTCAGTGCTCAGCCTTCTTTATGGTCCAACTCTCACATCCATACATGAATACTGGAAAAACATAGCTTTGACTTTATGGACCTTTGTTGATAAAGTGATGTTCTCTGCTTTTTAATACACTGTCTAGATTTGTCATAGCTTTTCATCCAAGGAGCAAGCATATTTTAATTTCCTGGCTGCAGTCACCATCCACAGTGGCTTTGGAGCCCCCAAAATAAAATCTGTCACCATTTCCACCTCTGTACGTACTACAAAAACTTTCTTTTGACAAGAACTTTGAAGATCGACTCTCTTACACTTTTCATTATGCAATACAGTATTATTAACTACTGTCTCCATGCTGTACGCTTATATACCCATGACTAATTTATTTTGTAATTAGAATTTGTTACCACTGATGTTTGTACTCAGTACAAATTTTTACACAAATCCAAACAACTTTGAAGGTCAAATAGATAAATGGGCTTGCTGCCTTGAGAGGTCTGAAAGTGAATCCATGAGATTATCAGCTTGAAAAAGATTCCAGCCATTACTAAGGAAACCGTCTTCCCCTTGGCCAGTGCAGCTGCCTGAAAGAAGCATCCTTTCTTCAGGAACATCTGAAGTGTTTTCAAAAAGTTTATCTCCCTGTGCTGTAGCTCATATCCGATATACACTTACACATAATCCAGTATTGCTCTACATTATGTTACTCCAGAGGGGGTGGACATTTTATTTCATAGGTGAGGATAAGAATCCTGGGAAATGGAGACGGTGTTATGTTTTTGTTTGTGTTTTTTTTTTTCACTCGTGTTTCTCTGATATGCTGTAGTGTTACACAAAAATCAATGTTATTCAGTGGGTTACATCATTTTTCACATTGGATTTTCTTTACATGGCTCAGTTCAGTGGCTCAGTCGTGTCCGAGTCTTTGTGACCCCATGGACTGCAGCACGCCAGGCTTCCCTGTCCATCACCAACTCCCAGAGCTTGTTCAAACTCGTGTCCATTGAGTTAGTGATACCAACCAACCATCTCATCCTCTGTTGTCCCCTTTTCCTCCTGCCTTCAGTCTTTCCCAGCTTCAGAATCTTTTTGAGTGAGTCAGTTCTTTGCATCA
>NW_011478081.1:9474-11085 GCF_000754665.1 Bison bison bison | reverse complement strand
TGCCTTGGCATGGAACAGAGCAAGCAATGATGATTTGCTTGGAAAGAAAAGCACAAATGTGAAAGAGCAGTCATCATTTTGCAGAACAGAACGCTTAGATTAAGGGAGTAATGCGACACATCTTCAATTAGCAAGGCTCCCGAGCAGAATTGCCCTGTCATCAGTGTACTGTTTTCAGTGTTATTCAGGCAGTCAGATGGAGCTCCTTAGGATTTAAAGAAGCTGAAGACTTTATTTGCTACCTTTAAGCCAAAATATTCTTAAGATAAACATACAGACTCACTTAGACATGACCATATGTGACACTAAGGAGCAGAATCGTTTATTTTACGCTAATGGAGTAAATGAGAGAAACTCCCTGGAAAAAAATACACTACATGTGAAGGCAGAGTGCAGTCTTTCTTTCTCTTAAAAGCCACATTTTATTCAGATGAATAGTACCAGTTATCCTAGGGAGAACAGAAGAGAAAAAAAATCCTCTCTTTTAAGTAGGCAATTGGATCATCAAAGAATTTTTTTGATCCCCAAGAGTCTACTTAAATTAGAGAATTATGTCTAACGCTCTTCACTCCTGTCATCGTCCAGAAAGTAATTTTTCTGCTTTAAAATGAAAGCACGATTTTTCCCTTTTCAATTCGAAAAGTGAGCAACTGTACCCACAAGAAGGTGAAAATGCTGAACAAAATGTTTTTTAAAATTGGGCATAGGTATATTTTATGTAAATCCTGACAACTTACAAAAGTTCCGTTATGTTCATTTAATAAGTCTATATTTTAGAAAACTTGGAACATATAATCCTAAGCAAACAGTAGGATACAAGGTCAAGACAATTGAAAAGTCTATTTAATCCATAGCTAAGTAGAATATAATGTCATCATAATTTTTAACCAATTTCCATGTATTTATATGGATGATTCATCCAGAATGTTTGTTTGATATGCCCAAAGTCTGGCTTCTTTGCAATAGCATCCTGAAAAAGAAGGGCTATAAGGGGTGCAGAAGATAGTCCAAGCAAAAAAATGTTTGTTCACTGTTTATATCTGCATAGGTATTACGTAGATATTTTTAACTTCGTTTTTTGGATACGTATTAAATTTTCAAGGTATAAAGTTCAAAGTCACAAAGGAATACACAAAAAAAGTCACCGTGTCCTCACCTACCCATTTCTTCCCCCATGTTATTAGTTTCTTGTGTATCATCCAAAGGTTTTCTCTGCACACACAAGCAAATGGGAATCCATTCTTTCCTTCTCTTTTTATATCCATATCATACACTGGAATGTCCCTTGCTTTTTTGTACTTAATAATAATAATAATGATCTTTTTAAGCAAAGGCTATTAATAAAGTCTTCGAGGGTTTCCCTGGTGGCTCAGTGGTAAAGAGTCCACTGGCCAATGCAGGAGACACAGGTTTGATCCCTGATCTGGGAAGATACCTCATGCCACAGAGCAACTAAGCCCATGCACCACGATTACTGAGCCTGTGCTCTAGAGCCCAAGAGCTGCAACTACTGAGCCCACATACTGCAACTGTTGAGCCCTCACGCCCTAGAGCCTGTGCTCCACAAGAGAAACCACCGCAATGAGAAGCCCACACACAGCAACTAGAGAG
>NW_011478081.1:4724-6303 GCF_000754665.1 Bison bison bison | reverse complement strand
TATGTATTTGTGTGTGTGTGTGTGTGTGTGTGTGTGTGTGTGTGTGTATGTGGAGTGGGCTTGCAAAAAATGGAGTCATTCTGTACATCTTGTTTTGTATCCTACTTTTTTAACTTTTTGCATTATCAAGGACTGTCTGAAGTGTTAGTTGCTCAGTTATGTCTGACTTTTTGTGACCCCATGGACTACAGCCCGCCAGGCTCCTCTGTCCATGGGATTCTCTAGGCAAGAATACTGGAGTGGGTTGCCACTCCCTTCTCCAGAGGATCTTCCTGACCCAGGAATCAAACCTAGGTCTCCTGCATTGTAGGTGGATTTTTTACCATCTGAGCCACCAGAGAAGCCCACATAAATGCTATCAGGGCCTCTAGTCCTTAGCACTTCAATGCCTATAACCCAGCTTCCTGCATCATCTCCTGTATCTCCTTTCTCAGAAGGCTCTCTGTGGCATTGTAGTTGCTCTGACCACCCACTGGCAGACTAGAAATGCCAGGGAATTAATCCCTCCTGGGAGCAGCTCTCAACAAATGACTGAAGGGAGGTGGTAAGTAAAAATACCTCAGGTCCCTTGCCCCTGAGCTGAGGTAACTCTGAGATATGGTTTTACATTGGCTCCCCAAATCTCATCACTTCCCCATTCTTTACTACAGTTTCCTTCACCCCCCACCAAATAAACTACTTGCATCTGAATTCTTGTCTCAAGAGTCTTCTAAGGGAATCCAGTGTAAGACATCTTTAGTGAATCCCCATAAATTGGAAAATTGCCAGATTGTAATTGGCACTATATGTGTTTGCTATCATTATTACTATTATTATTGTTACTACTATCTCCATTTTTAATGGTTGGTAACCTCACCATTAATAGAACATTAATTTCTTGTTTTGCTAAGAAATCGTTTTACTCACCAAGAAACTGAACTTGCCCCATCATTTACATATCCTAGGCTACAGCAGGCCTTTACCCGAGCAAAATTCGTAGAAATTGAATTGCCTGTATCTGAATTACAGTTTTTTGTTGTTATAATCATTCTCCAAAGCCTTCACACTCTTCTGTCTCACTCACATATAAGGCACACGTTATTAATTAAATGACAACATTATTATAGCCAGTAATTGAATTACCCCATAGCTCCTGCCTGCAGTAATTAACATCTATCAAAATAAAAGAGGAGGAGTTGTGTTGCCCTTATTACAAATGGTTTGGCTTCATGGGGCTTTGACCAAATTAGATAGAATCAAACTAACAGGTGATTGAATTAAGTGAAAGGCATCATCCTTGCATTGCCCTTATTTGTTTCCAGACATGAACAAATACCAAAAGTCAGCTATCAGATCAGATCAGATCAGATCAGTTGCTCAGTCGTGTCCAACTCTTTGCGACCCCATGAATCGCAGCACGCCAGGCCTCCCTGTCCATCACCAACTCCCAGAGTTCACTCAGACTCACGTCCATTGAGTCAGTGATGCCATCCAGCCATCTCATCCTCTGTCGTCCCTTCTCCTCCTGCCCTCAATCCCTCCCAGCATCAGAGTCTTTCCAATGAGTCAGCTCTTCGCATGAGTGGCCAAAGTACTGGAG
>NW_011478081.1:0-1358 GCF_000754665.1 Bison bison bison | reverse complement strand
TACATTCAAGGAAAATGCGACCTTGTGTAGACATAAATTTGCAAATGCCCAAATTAGAAAAATTAAGCTCACAAGCTTAAACAATAAAACAATTTATTTCTAAAAAATAAATTATAGTTACTCACTGGAGAAAACTTGGAAGACACAGATATAGCAAATAAGAAAAATCACTCACTTCCAACATGGTTAACATTTTGGTTTATGTCTTATGTACAACTGGATGACTAATGTATATACCCATGTAACTTCCACCAGAATCCAGAAGTAGAATATTTGCACTTCCCCCCAAAAGCCCCCTTGTGGCTCCTTCCAATCAGTCCCACCCTCCATAGGCAAACACTGACCTGATTGCCGTAACTGAAGAGTAGTTTTGCCTGCAAACTGCATAAAAATGGAATCCCACAACAAAATGCTCTTGAGATTCATTAACACTGCTGCATAGATAAGCAGTTAACTTTTAAAAAATTGCTTAGCCATTTCCCACCATATAAATATAGTGGCATTCCGTTGTATACCCCATTTTGTTTCATCTATTTCATATTGATAGCCAAAGTGTAGACGCGGTTGTAGAGGAGAGAACTGGAAAGTTCTCAAACCAGCCACAGAGATGAAAGCTATAGTCCTCACTCACTTTCCCCATAAAGGTTTTGGCAGGAAAGATCAACCAGACTTGCAAAGAAGCCATTCCCAGAACTGATTATAAAATTCAAGGACATCCGAGTGGCACAAAGGATGATGCTCTGAGGCACCAGCAAGATTCCCTGTAAGGACGGAAGCACTCATTTCACCAACTGCCAGAAGTCCTAGTGGCTGATGACCCTCTTCTGAAGAATGCTGAGCTACCAAGGTTCTAGTCCCTCCCTGGGAGAAGCCAGCAGCCAGTGAGTGGTCAGAATGAGGTACAAAAGCCAGGCCTCCTTTACCTCAAGGCAGGGTAGTTCTAAAGGGCTCTCTCTCCATTGCAAGATTCCCTGACTGGTCGATTGAAGCAGCCCGTTGCAGCTCTTCAACTTTTCCCTCTGCTTATTCACACTTCTTTCACCACTCATGGGTCTTGTTCCTTTGAGCTCTCTCCTGTCGAGCTTCTGCAAGCACATGTCACAGTCTCAGAACCGCTTCCTTGTGGAATCTGAATCACAACGAGCAAGTTTTGAAGTGAGGTAAAGTCTTCCAATTTTGTTCTTCTTTTTCAAGATTGTTTCTATAATTCTAGGTCTGTTGCATTAACATGTAAATTTTAGAATGGGGTTATCTATTTCTACCAAAAAGTCTTCTGGCATTTGGATTGGAATGGTGTGGAGTCTGTGGATCAGTTTGGGGCTGAGGCTAATCTTTTTCCCATATGGATATCCAGCTGT
>NW_011478080.1:5001-5412 GCF_000754665.1 Bison bison bison | reverse complement strand
GAGGCTCCCCCGTCCTTGGGATTCTCCAGGCAAGAACACTGGAGTGGGTTGCCATTTCCTTCTCCAATGCATGAAAGTGAAAAGGGAAAGTGAAGTCACTCAGTCATGTCCAATTCTTCATGACCCCATGGACCGCAGCCTACCAGGCTCCTCCATCCATGATATTTTCCAGGCAAGACTACTGGAGTGGGTTGCCATTGCCTTCTCCGTCACTGTGCTAAACATTGCCAAAACAACCAGCAACCCTAAAGGAATTGTGTTTTTTCATTATATTAAGGCAATATACTATTTGGGAAAGGTAAACATTATCAGGAATGAACTTGCCAGGGGTATCTATTACTTTCCAGTTATATATAGTCTGATAAAAGGAAAATAGTATAGAAACATTTTGATTCTGAAGAAGTTGAGAAT
>NW_011478080.1:0-1607 GCF_000754665.1 Bison bison bison | reverse complement strand
AATTTAAGAAGGAAAAATGGTCACATGTAGTCTTGGCTTTAGTGTATCATCATCATTCCCTGACCAGATGAAAAATCTGCTTGTGCACTCCTGTTTTCCTCATCATTTGATTCTCCTTTACTGTCTTCTTCACTCAACATACACAGACTATTCAGATGGGCAAATTGACTATGTATGCTGAAATCAAATCTCCCAGTACAAAATGTGTTCTTCCTTCCATAAATAACACATGATTATGACCATAAGGAAATATACAGGCTCAGCTTTTATTTTCCCTTCTACACACATTCTCCTATGGACCTGAAGTAAGCACAGGCCGAGAACCATTATCCTGAAAAGAGGATGTTTAGAGTGTGGCAAACTTCCAAAGACACGTTTTCCCTCAAAATTAAAAGGTCTCGTGTAAGGTTGTACTCAGAGTATAGAATTATTTTCTGCTCAAGGTAATTCCAGTATGACTTTCATAATGCTTTATTTGGGGCTTTGTTTTTGTTCTTTTTTTTTCCCTTCCCACACATAGATTCCTTGAAAATTCCTTTCAAAGTTGGTTTGAAAATTCTTAAATTGCCCACTGGAGGGCCCTTGAGTTAACTGGAATATCGCAACTGATGGATCTTTGTTCAAGTTCTAGAAAATCGTGCAAGGTAAATTGTAGGGAATTTAAAAGACTCAAACTAGGTTGTTGGTTTTTTTTTAACATGTTGCTATATTTTCCATCTTCCTCTCTAAAATCACCTTTGTTTCCCAATATTTTCTTTGTAAACCTCATTATGATCTTGCTCCAGCAAAAACCCTTCATATAGGAAAGTGTTATAAGTAACTGTTGTTTAATAATTTTAACATCTCTCTAGCATTTTCTATGTGGTTGCTAAGCAATAAAGTTATGTTAGAAACTTGGACATTGAGTGTACATGATTGAATCTTCAGATAAAACTTGTCCTTTGGTGAACAGAGTATTTGATGGGGAATTATGGTGTTATGATTCCTTCCATATTAAAGAGATAAACACAAAAATAAAAATTATCCTAATATACTTGCAATATTTTAAAAAAATCGAGTCTGATATTAGGTTGATGGTTATTTCCTAAAGAGGCTTATGGTTTGAAATTTTTATGACCATATGACAGTCGGCAAGGATCATTTGCCTATACTCTGTGGAGAGACCTGAAGAAAGTATCTCTGTTTTCACAAAATTTAGGTTCTGATTGGATTGTTCAGATGAACATGGAGGTATACACACATATATAAAATTAAGTAGCATTATAGTATGAAGAATAATTCTCAGAAGTTCAGAATTTTTATTACAGCATCACTGTAAGATGTTAATTCAGCCTGATGGATAATTCCAAAGCTGAAGAGCTTACCGTCTCATAAGATGCTTCATGTCTTTGACATTTTTTTGGAGAATGTCTGTCTCTCATCCTAAACTGGACATGTAATGCTGGATTCTCAAATGGTACATACTTAATAAAATTTTGTTGAATGAATGTACTTTTTTATATCAAGTCAATAATTAATGGCTGCAATTTCTTTCCCTAGTATTACTTAGATTTTCTCTTTGGACAAACACAGAACAAGCCTGGTCTCATTTGCAGGATAGAACTTCA
>NW_011478079.1:6391-8030 GCF_000754665.1 Bison bison bison | reverse complement strand
TGATCAGCCACGTGATCAGTGCCTGCAGAGTCACGGGATCAGGGCCTGCTGAGCTGCGTGATTCCTGTCGGCTCATCTGCTTGGCAATTGCCCGATGAGCTGCGTGATTCCTGCCTGGTCACCTGCTTGATTCTTGCCAGTTGAGCAGCATGATTCGTCACTGCTCAGCTCCCTACTCATAGCCTGCTGATTGTGTGGTCGTGTCTGCTCAGCTCTTTGAGTATTGCCTCCTGAGGTCCTTGTTCGGGCGCCACCTGCCGGGGTCCAGCCCCAGCTGATCCAGAGTATTCGAAATAGAGATGGCCTCGGCAACTATTTATATGCTCATCAGAGATATCAAGAATAATAGTATGAGGATAGCTCAGTAGGAAAATTCGGTGGAGAAAAGAGACTGAGTACCTTGGTTTTCTCGGGAGACCAATAAATCTTCAAGACAAGAAGTTTGCACTCTTACGTAGGCTGCAGGCGCTCTCTCGAAGAGAGGAAGGTTCCTCACCCTAGACACCTACTCGAGTAGGTCTTAGCAGCCCAGGCATAATTAGTAAGCGTGGTGGGTTCCGCGCTCCAGATGGAGACTCAGCTGGAAGTTCAAGGGAAGAATGACAAGGAACTTTATGAATTGGAGCTGTAAGTTAACTCTTTGACAGAGAGAGCGAGATGGAGGTGGGGGACAGCCCCCAGTGAAATCAGAGGTGAGAGCACAAAGCAAGAAAGTAGGCAGACTCTGGTTTTTTTGGGGGGAGATGTTCGAGAATATCCGGGTGGACGCCTGAGGCTCGATCCCACATTAGCGTATACCGAGCCTCCTTCCTCATGACCTTTGTCCAGAGTGGAATGCCTCCCCGGCTCCGGGCACATGATCAGGGCATGCTCAGTCACAATATCAGTGCATGATCAGCCACGTGATCACGGACGGCACAGTCACGTGGTCAGCACCTCTCAGTCACGTGATCACCGTATGATAAACTCGTGATCAGTGAACGACCAGCCACGTGATCACTGCATGCGCAGTCAGGTGGTCAGTTCCTGATCAGCCACGTGATCAGTGCGTGCACAGTCCCATGATCAGCGCCTGTCAGTCACTGATCACTGCCTTATAAACACATGATCAGTGCCCGATTGGCCACCTCATCAGTGAATGTGCAGTGACGTGATCAGTGCATGATAGCCACGTGATCAGTGCGTGCCCAGTCCCATGATCAGCGTCTGTCAGTCACTGATCACTGCCTGAGAAACACGTGATCAGTGCATGATGAGCCATGTGATCAGTGCCTGATCAGCCACGTCATCAGGGCATGCCCAGTCACGTGATCAGTGCATGATAGACACGTGATCAGTCCATGCTCAGTCCCGTGATCTGTACTTGATCAGCCACGTGATCAGTGCCTGCAGAGTCACGTGATCAGGGCCTGCTGAGCTGCGTCTTCCTGCCGGCTCATCTGCATGACAATGGCCAGCTGAGCTGCGTGATTCCTGCCTGGTCACCTGCTTGATTATTGCCAGTGGAGCAGCATGATTCGTCACTGCTGAGCTCCATGCTTATTGCCTGCTGATTGCGTGGTTCATGTCTGCTCAGCTCTTTGAGTATTGCCTCCTGAGGTCCCTGTTCGGGCGCCACCTGCCGGGGACCAGCCCCAGC
>NW_011478079.1:0-2971 GCF_000754665.1 Bison bison bison | reverse complement strand
AGTCAGGTGGTCAGTTCCTGATAGCCACGTGATCAGTGCGTGCACAGTCCCATGATCAGCGCCTGTCAGTCACTGATCACTGCCTGAGAAACACGTGATCAGTGCATGATGAGCCATGTGATCAGTGCCTGAGCAGCCAGCATCAGTGCATGTGCAGTCACGTGATCAGTGCATGATAGCCACGTGATCAGTGCGTGCCCAGTCCCACGATCAGCGTCTGTCAGTCACTGATCCCTGCCTGAGAAACACGTGATCAGTGCATGATGAGCCATGTGATCAGTGCCTGATCAGCCACGTCATCAGTGCATGCGCAGTCACCTGATCAGTGCATGCTCAGTCAGGGGATCTGTACTTGATCAGCCACGTGATCAGTGCCTGCAGAGTCACGTGATCAGGGCCTGCTGAGCTCCGTGATTCCTGTCGGCTCATCTGCTTGACAATTGCCAGCTGAGCTGCGTGATTCCTGCCTGGTCACCTGCTTGATTATTGCCAGTTGAGCAGCATGATTCGTCACTGCTGAGCTCCATGCTTATTGCCTGCTGATTGCGTGGTTCGTGTCTGCTCAGCTCTTTGAGTATTGCCTCCTGAGGTCCCTGTTCGGGCGCCACATGCCGGGGACCAGCCCCAGCTGATCCAGGGTATTCGAAGGAGAGATGGCCTAGTGGACTATTTATATGCTAATCAGAGATGTCAAGAATAATAGTATGAGGATAGCTCAGCAGGAAAATTCGGTGGAGAAAGAGACTGAGTAGCTTGGTTTCCGCGGGAGACCAATCAAACTTCAAGACAAGAATTTTGCACCACTTCCGTAGGCCGCAGGCGCCCTCTCGAATAGCGGAAGGTGCCCACCCTAGACACCTTCTCGAGAGGGTCTTAGCAGCCCAGGCATAATTAGTAAGCGTGGTGTGTTCCTCGCTCCAGATGGAGACTCAGCTGGAAGTTCAAGGGAAGAATGACAAGGAACTTTATGAATTGGAGCTGTAAGTTAACTCTTTGACAGAGAGAGCGAGATGGAAGTGGGGGACAGCACCCAGTGAAATCAGAGGTGAGAGCACAAAGCAAGAAAGTATGCAGACTCTGCTTTATTTTGGGGGGAGATGCTCGAGAATATCCGGGTGGACTCCTGTGGCTCGATCCCGCATTTGCGTATGCCGAGCCTCCTTCCTCATGACCTTTGTCCAGAGTGGAATGCCTCACCGGCTCCCGGCACATGATCAGTGCATGCTCAGTCACGATATCACTGCATGATCAGCCACGTGATCACTGAAGGCACAGTCACGTGATCAGCGCCTCTCAGTCACTTGATCACCGTATGATAAACTCGTGATCAGTGAACGACCAGCCACGTGATCACTGAATGCGCAGTCAGGTGGTCAGTTCCTGATCAGCCACGTGATCAGTGCGTGCACAGTCCCATGATCAGCGCCTGTCAGTCACTGATCACTGCCTTATAAACACGTGATCAGTGCCCGATCGGCCATGTCATCAGTGCATGTGCAGTCACGTGATCAGTGCATGATAGCCACGTGATCAGTGCATGCTCAGTCCCACGATCAGCACTTGATCAGCAACGTGATCAGTGCCTGCAGAGTCACGTGATCAGGGCCTGCTGAGCTGCGTGATTCCTGCCGGCTCATCTGCATGACATTTGCCAGCTGAGCTGCGTGATTCCTGTCTGCTGATCTGCTTGACAATTGCCAGCTGAGCTGCGTGATTCCTGCCTGGTCACCTGCTTGATTATTGCCAGTTGAGCAGCATGATTCCTCACAGCTGAGCTCCATGCTTATTGCCTGCTGATTGCGTGGTTCGTGTCTGCTCAGCTCTTTGAGTATTGCCTCTGAGGTCCCTGTTCGGGCGCCACCTGCCTGGGACCAGCCCCGGCTGATCCAGGGTATTCGAAGGAGAGATGGCCTAGGCGACTATTTATATGCTAATCAGAGATGTCAAGAATAATAGTATGAGGAGAGCTCAGTAGGAAAATTCGGTGGAGAAAAGAGACTGAGTAGCTTGGTTTTCGTGGGAGACCAATCAAACTTCAAGAGAAGAAGTTTGCACCACTTACGTAGGCCGCAGGCGCCCTCTCGAATAGCGGAAGGTACCTCACCCTAGACACCTTCTCGAGTGGGTCTTAGCAGCCCAGGCATAATTAGTAAGCGTGGTGGGTTCCGCGCTCCAGATGGAGACTCAGCTGGAAGTTCAAGGGAAGAATGACAAGGAACTTTATGAATTGGAGCTGTAAGTTAACTCTTTGATAGAGAGAGCGAGATGGAGGTGGGGGACAGCACCCAGTGAAATCAGAGGTGAGAGCACAAAGCAATAGAGTAGCAGACTCTGGTTTTTTTTGGGGGGTGATGCTCGAGAATATCCGGGTGGACTCCTGAGGCTCGATCCCGCATTTGCGTATGCCGAGCCTCCTTCCTCATGACCTTTGTCCAGAGTGGAATGCCTCACCGGCTCCGGGCACATGATCAGGGCATGCTCAGTCAGGATATCAGAGCATGATCAGCCACGTGATCACTGACGGCACATTCACGTGATCAGCGCCTCTCAGTCAGGTGATCACCGGATGATAAACACTTGATCAGTGAACGACCAGCCACGTGATCACTGCATGCGCAGTCAGGTGGTCAGTTCCTGATCAGCCACGTGATCAGTGCGTGCACAGTCCCATGATCAGCGCCTGTCAGTCACTGATCATTGCCTGAGAAACACGTGATCAGTGCATGATGAGCCATGTGATCAGTGCCTGATCAGCCACGTCATCAGGGCATGCGCAGTCACGTGATCAGGGCATGATAGCCACGTGATCAGTGCGTGCTCAGTCCCGTGATCTGTACTTGATCAGCCACGTGATCAGTGCCTGCAGAGTCACGTGATCAGGGCCTGCTGAGCTGCGTCTTCCTGCCGGCTCATCTGCATGACAATGGCCAGCTGAGCTGCGTGATTCCTGCCTGGTCACCTGCTTGCTTAT
>NW_011478078.1:4682-5885 GCF_000754665.1 Bison bison bison | reverse complement strand
TGAAAAAACCAATATAATATTATAAAGTAATTAACCTCCAATTAAAATAAATAAATCAATTAAAAAGTAAAAACAATAAAAATAACAAAGATATTGGTAAGTACACATGACAAGAAAAGCTTTTATTAAAATAGTTTGAAAAAGTCTCAAAATAAATGTACTGTAGAATTAAATAATTTAAAAAATGATGAGAAGGGAATCTAATCTTCAGTTATTTTGTTATAATAATCAAATGCCCAATTTTCAACAAAAATTACGAGACACAAAAAGAAACAAGGTAAACATGGCACAGTCAAAGAGAAAAGTTAAATTGGCAAAAGCCATCTACATGGAAGCCCAGATAATTGACTTACCAAAAGAAAAAATTAAAAACTATTGTCTTAAATATACCTAAAGTACTAAGGGAAAACAGAGGCAAAAATTAAAGAAAATCCAAATTGATTGATTAATAAAATAAGAATATCAAGAGATAGAAGTTTTCATAATGGACCTAATGGAAATTCCAATATTAAAAAAAACGAAATAAAATCTTCACTAGAGAAATTTGACAGCAGATCTGAGGAGGCAGAAAAAAAGAATCAGCAAATAAGAAGAAAAGATATTTGAAATGATCAAGTTGGAAGAGCAGAGAATAAAGAAATTAAGAAAATGGAAAAGAGCCAAAGAGACTTGCGGGACATCATCAAGCAGAAAAAAGTATATAATATAATATGACAGTCACAGAAAAGGAAATAGTAGAGGGAAGACAGATTATTAAAAAAAAAATAATGCCTGAAAAACTTCCCAAATTTTAATAGATACATGAATGTATAAGTTCAAGATGCTTAGTAAATTCCAAATAGGATAAACCAAGGACAGACACACAAAGATACATTAAAAACTTTTGATAAGCAAAATCAAAAAGAATCATGAGAACAACAACGAATGACTCATTATATACAAGTGATTCTCAATAAAATTATCAGCCAATTTCTCATCAGAAGGTAGATGGATGATATATCTAAAAAGCTAAAAAATGTGTCAGCTGGGAGTAGTATATCTGACAAAATGTATAACTTTAGGATGTTATATATAATTCCCAAGGTAACCAGGAGCAAATATCAGCATAATATAAACAAAAGGAAATAAAAAGGGAATCAAAACATGTCACCACAAAAAAAAAAATCATGTTACAACATGGAAGAAACTTGAAGATATGATAAT
>NW_011478078.1:0-926 GCF_000754665.1 Bison bison bison | reverse complement strand
TCATAAAGAAATAGAAAGTCAGAATTTATCTGTAATAGTAAGAAGGTTGGATCAGTAATTTCAAAAGTCTTAACAATAACAAAATGCCCAGGACCAGATGGCTTCTCTGTTGAATTATATCAAGCATTCAATGAATTAAATCAATTGTCAAACTCTCAAAAAACAAACAAACAAACAAAGAAAAAGGAATACAACACTTCCAAACTCCTTCTATGAGGCTAGTACCCTGATGTCAAGTCTAGTCAAAGATAAGAGAATGTTTCAACATATGAATGTCAAACAATGTAATACACCACATTAATAGAATGAAGAGAAAATAAAAGACATGATCATTTCAATTGATTCAAAAAATTCATTTGGCAAAAGTAAACACCATTTCAAGATAAAACCCCACGATAAACTGAGAGTAGAAGGAAAACCGCCTCAACATGATTAAGGTACATGTGAAAATAACTAAGATTATACTCGATGGTAAAAGAATGAAAGTTTTTCTTCTAGGATCAGTATCAAAGTGAGGATGCCCTATTTAGCCACTTCTATTCAGCATATTACTAGAAATTCTATCCAGAGCACTTAGGCAAGGAAAAGAAATTAAATAATCCAACTTGTTAGAAGATGGTGCTATCTTATATATAGAAATCCTACATACCCACACACAAAAAGACAGCACCAATAAATGAATTCAGCAAGTTCCAGGATAAAAAAATGAACACAAAATATCTTTTAATGGTGTATAATCTGTAAAAATACTGAATCATTGTGTTGTATACCTGAAATGAATATAATATTGTGACTATCCTAAAAGGAATTAAGGTAAAAAAATTCCACTTACAATAGCATCAAAATGGATAAAATACTTAGGAATAAATTTAACCAAAGATGTGAAAGACCTGTACACTGAAAACTACAAAACATTTCTGAAAGAA
>NW_011478077.1:4908-5641 GCF_000754665.1 Bison bison bison | reverse complement strand
AGGGATTAAGAGGTACAAACTGTTATATATAAAATAAATAAACTACAAGGATATATTATACATCACAGATAATATAGCAAATATTTAATAATAAATATAAATGCAGTATAATCTATGAAAATATTGAATCACTATGCTGTACATCTGTAACTTACATAATGTTGTACATCAACTATATATTGATAAAAATAAAGAGGAAGAAGGAATTCTAAGGGATTGATGCTATGGAAAATGTTTGTCAGCTGGCTTTATGGTCTTCTGTGCCAGCTGAGTGGTGAATGGGGCATTTGCTTCTTACCTCCCATTTTTTGTTATTCCTCTATTGCTGTTGTGGTCAGTCATGTCTGATTCATTGTGAACCCATGAACTGTAGCCCACCAGGCTCCTCTGTCCATGGAATTTTCCAGGCAAGAATATTGGAGTGTGTTGCCATGCCCTCCTCCAGGGGATCTTCCTGACCCAGGGATCAAACCCACGTCTCTTGCATCTCCTGCATTAGTGGGCAGGTGGGTCCTTTATCACTAGTATCACCAGAGACATCTATATGAAATGAATGGTTATGTATAAATACAAATGTTATGTTTTTGTAGTAGGTGTTTTTTGTATTTTTTAATATTTTTCTTTTCCTTTGATTTCAACCTCTCTCAAAGGCTTCTAATTGGCCTCTTTCTGATCACAGGGTTATAAATAAACATGACTGCTTGGAAAAAAAAAACAGGTTGGCCATTTCTTT
>NW_011478077.1:0-1211 GCF_000754665.1 Bison bison bison | reverse complement strand
AATAAAGCAGAAATAGATGTTTTTCTGGAACTCTCTTGCTTTCTCCATGATCCAGTGGATGTTGGCAATTTGATCTCTGGTTCCTCTGAATTAATAATTCTATGTCTTTTCCAGAAATTATATTCATAGTGAAAATCACTCCAACAATGAAAACTTCAGAACCAGACTTCATTGGGGAGAATTCTACAAAATGCTTAATATTACCAATTCTACACAAATTCTTCTATAAAATAAAAAATAAAGGCTTTACTTCACACTCATTTCATGAGAACACAATTTTACTGAAGGCATAAAAAGATAAAAACATGTTAAACAATTGAAACTACAGACTAATGACTCATTAATATAGAGGCAAGCATCCTTAACAAAATACTAGCAAATTGAATCTAACAGTACATGGAAAAATGATAATTTATCATCAACAAATGGGAAATACTCATGAATTTCAAGTTGGCCTAAACTGAATCTGCCTGCAATGCAGGAGACCAGGGTTCTATTCCTGCGTCAGGAAGATCCCCTGAAGAAGGAAATGGCAAACCACTTCAATATTCTTGCCTGGGAAATCCCATGGACAGAGGATGGCTACAGTTTATGGGGTTGCAGAGTCAGACACAACTTAATGACTAAACAACAACAACAACAAAAATTCAAAAATCGATTAATGCAATTCACTATAGGAAGACAAAAGAAAAAAAAAGTATTTTCAATCAATACAGAAGCATTTAACAACATTCAATATGAATTTTTCCAAATCAAATGGACAAAAATCATCCAACGACATGTAATAAGTAGAAACTTCCTCAAACTCATGAAAGGTACTAATAAAAAGTTTTTACACTCAACATTGTATTTAATGGTGAATGACAATGCTTTTCCCCCTAAGTTTGGGAACTAGACAAAGAAGTGTGCTCTCAACACTCGTCTTTAACATATTGGTGTCCTTTGGTATTAAAATTAAACAAGGAAAAGATATTTTATAAAACATAAAAAAAAACCCTGTCTTTTTCCTGACATAAAGAATCCCAAAGAATTTACTAAAAAGCCATTCTAATAGTTGAGTTTAAAAAGGTTGCAGGTTTGGAATATATATAAATCAATCATATTTCTATGTATAATCAACAAAAAGTGGAAATTGAAATGAACAAAGAGTATTTTTATAGGTGCACCAAAAATTGAAATACATGCAAACCTCACCATAACTCAACCAAGGC
>NW_011478076.1:4935-5687 GCF_000754665.1 Bison bison bison | reverse complement strand
GGGGTTGCAAAGAGTCAGACATGACTGAGCGACTTTACACACACACACACACACACACACACACACACACACACACACACCACCTTATAGTAAGTGATGTCAGCCTACCCATAAGCCTCTTCTCTGGAATACATCGTGGCAAAAAGATGCTTGTGCACACATGGGAGGATCCTGAGATATACTAAACATGGACTCAGAAAAAGGCAAATCAAAATGATTGGCTAAAGGAAACCTGGAACAGATGCCCCAGATAAGTGATTTAAACTACCATGAGGGTGTGAATCTCTCTCTCTCTCTGAGTCTGCTTGTGTGACTATCCACAAGTAATGGATAGTCACTCTTTTTCTCCTAATAAAGACTTTACTTGTTTCTCTATTTCTGTCTTTGAGGGAATTCTTTCCCAGAAAGCCAGAGTCAGGGACTTTGTCACTGACCACTGGTCTAGTGGCTAGGATTTGGTGTTCTCATCACCATTCCCCAACCTCAATCTCTGCTTGGGAACCCAAGTCACACTTCAAGCTGTTGGAGTCCAAGGCCACCTGAAATCAATGCCTGTAGACTGTAGTTATGTTTTTTCTAAAATTATCTTGGCTCTTCCCTTCTCACATGTTGGCTTTATTTTGGGGCTGACTACTCTCATAGCTGGATGGCTGACAGCGGTTCCAAAATTTATATACTTTCTTATTCTCATCAAGGGGAAAGAAAGGAGAATGTCTCTTCAAAATATTTAACAAAAGTTCTAGACTTGCCAC
>NW_011478076.1:0-1373 GCF_000754665.1 Bison bison bison | reverse complement strand
GGCAATCTTGAGTAAATAATGTATAAATTTTCAGGGATTGTTCTAAGTGCTTTCCATAAAATAAGGCATTAAATCTGAGAACAACCTTTTGAAGTAGGTACTATTTTCACCATCATTCCCATTTTATAGATAAGGAAACTGAGGAACAGAAAGTTTCAATGAATGTCAGTGGTCATACAGCTGGTAAATAGTAGAGCCAAGATTTGAACTGGAAAATCTAGCACTAGGGTCTTTGTTCTTAACTACTTTGTTTTTCTGCCTATTTTCAGTTAAAATTAATAATATATTCTATTGACTTTACCTCTATTCCTCTCACATCAACCTTTATAATCTTTTTTTTAACCTTTTCTTTGTTATTCCCCACTCCTCTTCCCACATGAGATCAGTTGCCGAGTTAACAAGTCTTGTATTTCTACCATTTCAGGTTTGTTTTTACCTTTTGTGAGCAAGTAGATTCAATTTGCTTTCCTGACTCCAGCATCTTTCTTTACTAACTCAGGAGTGGGGAGATTAATTTTACTATAGCACAGCTCTAATGGAATTTCTAACAAGTTTCTTTCTACTTACAGAGAAACAAAAACAAAACAGACTCTTCAAACTGAAATCCATGTTTCTCCACAATATATGGCTCCAACATACTCTTCTAAGCTTATTTATTACATTTCTAACACATGAGATCGATTCCTCAGTCATTTTGAACTGCTTGTTCCTGTCTTTTATAATCTCATCTAATTCTATCCCTAATTTCATAGTTATTCATTTTATAGTCTTTATGCACTACAAATATAAACTGTCTGTTAGTCTCTGCCTTTCCTAGTTACAACTCAGCAGATAACACTATTCACCTCCAATATATAGGCTCAGTCCTTTCCATTTTAGGGGCCAGAGCCAAACAATCCTACTGATATATTAAAAATGTTATTTTGTGGTTAAAAATATAAGCAGACAATAAATAACTTGTAAAAGAAATATAAATGTCATTAATAGATTTTCAATATTGTTTTAAACTTTAAAAATCAATATTAAAATGATAGCCAACATTATGTGAGATGGTCAGGCTCAAAACTTGTGATGAGAATTATTTATTTTTTCACTATACCACTAAAAATTTTATTCAGAAATCCATCTTTATTGGTTTTGCTCTTTCTGTTTAAAAAATTACCATTATGAACCAGTTTGTTTAATCAGCTATGCTTTCTAGCAGACATAGAGTAAAAACGGTATGGCTTAGAATTGCCCACATCTTTCATGGTCTCTTAACCACCTTCTGTAGGCACTCTAGTCCCTACACATAGACCTTGACCTCCATCTATGTTTCTGTGATGGTGTCAGTATAACTCTCACCACAATTCTCTAGAAATGTGCTTCAAATG
>NW_011478075.1:9327-10164 GCF_000754665.1 Bison bison bison | reverse complement strand
TATGATTCTTCAATTCACTGATAGTCAAGACTTTGCTATTGCAAGTGAAAAACAAGTGGAACAAAAACAACCAAGAATATCCACAGTGGTTTTTCAGCCAAAGGGAGAGTTTCTGGGTCTGTGTAACTACAAGGTACAGAAGTAGTTTGTCTTTAGGCATGGCTAGATCCAGCATTTTGTTCCCTGAGATTTGCCTTCTTGCTCCAACTCTCCCTCTGTCCTTTGACATCCTGTCTCCCCTAGAGACCCAAAGTGTCACTGGTTGGATGATATCACCACAGCTGCAGGAAAGCAGTGCTTCAAGTTGGCAGGCCTGGGCCACATGCCAACCCCTGGAATCAGAGGTGAAGTCAACTCTATCACAGTCACAGTGGCTGAGAGAAAAGGAAAGGGGCAATTTTCCCAGGTGACAGCATATCAGTACCAAGAAAAGGAAAACAGATGCTGGGTTATGAAACTCATACATGTCCTCGACAGTGGTATACACTTTTCATCAAATTCAAAATCAAGTTCCAATGTTTTAAAGGAACAAGACTGGGAAAGATTATTTCTTAATCTAATAGAGCATGCATGCTCAGTCCGACTGTCACATTCAACTCTTTGCAACCCCATAGACAGTAGACTGCCAGTCTCCTCTGTCCCTGGAATTTTCCAGGCAAGAATACTGGAGTGGGTTGCCATTTCCTCTCCAAGGGATCTTCTCAACCCAGGGTTTGAAACTGCATCTCTTGCATCTCCTGCATTAGCAGGTGGATTCTTTACCACTGTGCCACCTGGGAAGCCCATTAATCTAATAGAGCAGACAATTATTTTCCCAAATAAAGAAAATACTTATGT
>NW_011478075.1:4746-5937 GCF_000754665.1 Bison bison bison | reverse complement strand
TGGAAGGACTGATGTTGAAGCTGAAACTCCAGTACTTTGGCCACCTGATGCGAAGAACTGACTCATTTGAAAAGACCCTGATACTGGGAAAGATTGAAGGTGGCAGAAGAGGATGACAGAAGTTGAGATGTTTGAATGGCATCACGGACTCAGTGGATATGTTTAGGTAAACTCCGGGAGTAGGTGATGGACAGGGATGCCTGGCGTGCTGCAGTCCATGGGGTTGCAAAGAATTGGACATGACTGAGAGACTGAACTGAACTGACTGAACACTTACATTATGCTACTTCTTATATGCATCCAAGTACATGTTTTTGAATAAATTTTTGAAAGACAAAATGCTTATATGTTAAATAAAAACAATTCCAGGAAAAAATTAATCCTGAATATGCAAAAATTAATTATTGTTATAGATGATGTGACAATCAGTTGTGTCCAACACTGTGACCCCATGGACTATACAATCCATGGAATTCTCCAGGTCAGAATGCTGGAATGCATAGCCTTTCCCTTCTCAGGAGATCTTCCCAACCCAGGGCTCGAACCCAGGTCTCCCTCATTAAAGGCGTATTCTTTACCAGCTGAGCCATATAAATGCCAATATAAAACTAAGAAAATATTCCAAAGTACCGACCACAGTTAATGCTGAATGAGAAGCCATAATAGATTTTAATTTTCTTCCATTTCCTAAATTGTCTTCAATTATACTGTACTACTAGACTATCTGAAGCCCAGAACCTTCCCTTGAAACCAAGGAGAAAGGCAAGAAACTGTGGAGGCCCAGTATTTGAAAATATATTCAGACACAGAATGATAGTTCAGCTTTATTTTATGCTACAAGAAATACTGAAACACCCTCCTCCTCCAGCCAGTGGAAAACAACAGGGCCAAGAGTGCCTAAGGCCAATATAAGCAAACAATTAGGCCCTCATAATAAATCCCTCTTCTCCTCCTGGTCACCTCTATCTCCCTCCCCCCTCTTCTCTTCTCCATGTAACTCTGTGAACCTCTTTGGGTGCCACTCACTGTGGAGAATCTTTTCACCATTAACCTAGATGTTTTATCATCTGTGCTATATGGATGGAGAATTCTTGAGGCTACTGTAAGAATAAGACTGAAAGCCAGAGGCAGGAGGCTTAAATCCAAAACTTGAGAACACCAGAAAACTCCTAACTCCAGGGAACATGAATT
>NW_011478075.1:0-1252 GCF_000754665.1 Bison bison bison | reverse complement strand
AAAATTAACACACAGAAACCCCTTGCATTCCTATACACTAACAATGAGAAAACAGAAAGAGAAATTAAGGAAACAATTCCATTCACCATTGCAACGAAAAGAATAAAATACTTAGGAATAAATCTACCTAAAGAAACAAAAGACCTACATATAGAAAACTATAAAACACTGATGAAAGAAATCAAAGATGACACAAATAGATGGGAAATATACCATCTTCATGGATGGAAGAATCAATATAGTGAAAATGAGTATACTACCCAAAGCAATCTATAGATTCAATGCAATCCTTATCAAGCTACCAACGATATTTTTCAGAGAACTAGAACAAATAATTTCACAATTTGTATGGAAATACAAAAAACCTCGAGTAGCCAAAGCAATCTTGAGAAAAAAGAATGGAACTGGAGGAATCAACCTGCCTGACTTCAGATTATACTATAAAGCTACAGTCATCAAGACAATATGGTACTGGCACAAAGACAGAAATATAGATCAATGGAACAAAATAGAAAGCCCAGAGATAAATCCATGCACATATGGACACCTTATCTTTGACAAAGGTGGCAAGAATATACAATGGAGAAAAGACAATCTCTTTAACAAGTGGTGCTGGGAAAACTTGGAAAAGCATGAAACTAGAACACTTTCTAACACCATACACAAAATTAAACTCAAAATTGGTTAAAGATCTAAATTTAAGACCAGAAACTATAAAAGTCCTAGAGGAAAACGTAGGCAAAACACTCTCTGACATAAATCACAGCAGGATTCTCTATCACCCACCTCCCAGAGTAATGGAAATAAAAGGAAAAATTAACAAATGGCATCTAATTAAACTGAAAAGCATTTGCACAACAAAGGAAACTATAAGTAAGATGAAAAGACAGCCTTCAGAATGGGAGGAAATAATAGCAAATGAAGCAACTGACAAAAAGTCAGTCTCAAGAATATACAAGCAGCTCATGCAGCTCAATTCCAGAAAAATAAACGACCCAATCAAAAAGTGGGCCAAAGAACTAAACAGACATTTCTCCAAAGAAGACATACAGATAGCTAACAAACACATGAAAAGATGCTCAACATCACTCATTATTAGAGAAATGCAAATCAAAACCACAATGAGATACCATCTCACGGCAGTCAGAATGGTTCCCATCTGAAAGTCTACAAACAATAAACGCTGGAGAGGGTGCGGAGAAAAGGGAACCCTCTTACACTGTTGGTGGGAATGCAAACCAGTACAGCCACT
>NW_011478074.1:9414-9809 GCF_000754665.1 Bison bison bison | reverse complement strand
ATCAGGAAGAAGACAAGGGTGCCCACTTTCACTAATACTATTCAACATAGTTTTGGAAGTTTGGGCCACAGTCATCAGAGCAGAAAAAAATAAAAGGAATTCAAATTGGCAAAGAAGAAGTAAAACTCTCACTGTTTGTAGATGACATGATCCTCTACATAGAAAACCCTAAAGACTCCACCAGAAAATTAGTACAGCTAATCAATGAATTTAGTAAAGTTGCAGGATATAAGATCAACACACAGAAATCCCTTGCATTCCTATACACTAATAATGAGAAAATAGAAAGAGAAATTAAGGAAACAATTCCATTCACCATTGCAACGAAAAGAATAAAATACTTAGGGATGTATCTACCTAAAGAAACAAAAGAACTATATATAGAAAACTACAAA
>NW_011478074.1:4167-5402 GCF_000754665.1 Bison bison bison | reverse complement strand
ACATTCCCACCAACAGTGTACAAGGGTTCCCTTTTCTCCACATCCTCACCAACTTTGTTATTTGTGGACTTATTGATAGCTATTTTGGCAGGTGAGGTGATATCTCACGGTTTTAATTTGCATTTCCCTGATATTTAGTGATACTGAGCATATTTTCATGTGCTTGTTGGCCATCTGCATTTTCTCTTTGGAGAAAATATCTATTTGTTTCTTCAGCCTATTTTTTCATTGGGTTGGGTTTTTTATGTTTAGTTGTATGAGCTGCTTGTATATGTTGAACCACTTGTTCCTGAAACACTCTGAGTACTTTTTAAATAGCAGATTCCTGGGCTTCAACCAAGAACTACTGACTCAGAATTTCTGGATGTGAAGCTCAGGAGTCTGTATTTGAAATAAATGTTCACTGTGAGATCCTTTGTCCTTTCCAAGGGAATCCTTTGCTCTGAATCTCTTCCCTCTCCTCAGTAACTTACCACTGTTAACTATCCCTTCTCTCCCCTCAGACTGGTGACAGCATGTGAGGCACATAAAACTTGAGAATCCTTATTGAGACCTGGGTTCAATCCCTAGGTTGAAAAGATCCCCTGGAGAAGGAAGTGGCTACCCACTCCAGTATTCTTGCCTAGGAAATTTCATGGACAGAGGAGCCTGGTGGGCTACAATCCACTGGGGTCACAGACAGTCGGACAAGACTGAGCAACTATCAACTATAAAATAAACAGTATTCTTTTTTTTTGCTTCCATACTCCTTAGGACACCTTACACTAGTAATGTCTCTTCTACATTCAGGCCTGTTCTACTTCATAAACCTAACATATACAGAAGCAAAATCTATATTAAGATATCTATCAATATCAAATGTTGAAGTGAATGGGGGGCCACAAGAAGTTGCAAGTACTGCTGACTGGAGTTAAATGGGTATAACTACTTTCAAAACTGTATGACATTTTTATGATCCTAACAACTCCCATGTGAGTCCAATTATTCCAGGTTAAAAATGTCTACACTAGAGAAATGTGACCATACACCCAACATGAGAAGTGCAGAGGTACATGAAAAGCAGCATCACTCATATGAGTCAAAAATCTTAAGCAATTCAAATGTTATCAACTGTTGAAATGATAAATTGTAGGATATACTAGCAGAGAAGGCAATGGCACCCCACTCCAGTACTCTTGCCTGGAAAATCCCATGGAGGGTTGCAGTCCATGGGGTCGCTAAGAGTCGGACACAAC
>NW_011478074.1:0-1379 GCF_000754665.1 Bison bison bison | reverse complement strand
ACTAGGTCACCCAGGAATATCTGCATCTACCTCTATTTCTAGGGCTATTTTATCCAGTGGAAAAATCTCCTGCCAGCTAGATATGCCCATTCCTGTTATTTGCCTGGATAGTTAAATCCCCACATTTTTCTACCTCTTCAGCTCTGATGGAAGCTAAAATTCACGACTGCCTAGATTTTTGACATCGCAGTTTATTTTGTCCTCTTATCTGTTGTCCACTTTATTTCAGATGCAGTCTGTCTCCAGACCTATACTCTTAACTTGAAATCCCTAAGCTCTTGAACTTGAATCCAGTTTGCAACAGAATTTACTTTTACCCAAACATCTCTAAGATTGACACTTATTTTAGTGGAGAGAACATTATGTAGAGGCTGATGCCATAAATACATCTTCATGTTAAATAATGCGTCTCATAACCTGATCTCTTCACAGGAAACTTTTTTACATCAAATCTCAATGGAAAGAACAATTATGAATCTTTCTGATTTCAGGACCCCAAATGAGAAAGAGCCTCAAACCCTGCCAAGGTTACTGAATCTCCAAAAGATCCCATCTGGGAACCCTGAGGGTTTTAGATATAATATGTGCTATTCTCCTGTGTGCTAAGGGAATCACAGTTGGTACTGGCATGGCTCTTAGAGCAAACTAGAGAATTCCTGAGCAACCTGCATCTACTACTGAAGATGTAGTCTCCAGGGACTTGCGTAGCTATTGCTAAAGATCTTAGTTCAAATCTTTCTGTTATACTTGATTCTGTCTTGAATCTTGCTTACATGACCAAGATTCCAGTCTGCCTCAGAGATCATCCTTAAATTGGATCAGCCACTAATTCCTTTGGCAGTCAACTTGAGGCTGTCACACCTTGTAGGTTGCTCACATGTAGGACTTAGCCATAATCTGCCAGCTCATAGGAGAGAGGAGCAAAAGCCAAAGAGGCAATAGAGAAGTTAGTTCACTATGACTATGTCTGCAACAAGTCATGTTCTAGCAAGCTACTGCAGAGAAGGAAATGTGAAGGGAAGTGGATTTGAGATACTAAGTATTCTAATCACTAAAAATTGAGACTGAAAAGCTAGGGAAAGCCAAATGAAAATCACAAAGGAGGTTTACTGATTAAATCTTTTTAAACAGTACCTAACTCTATTTTTTTAATAGCAGTGACTTTGATAGCTCATCAGAATTATCTGTGAGATTTTTAAGAATACAAGTAGATGGATTACATCCAACCCTTAGGGGGAGTCTCTTTCATTAGATCAAGTTCAGAGGTTTGGAGTCAAATTCTGAAGTGGGGGCAGTGTGGTAGAGTACTAAGATGACAGGGACTGGAATCAGACACATTTGCCTTTGAACATCAGGTTGGTTATCTATTACATGATGTG
>NW_011478073.1:4645-5602 GCF_000754665.1 Bison bison bison | reverse complement strand
TTGCTTGTAGACTTTTGGATCGCAGCCATTCTGACTGGCGTGAAATGGTACCTCATCGTGGTTTTGATTCGCATTTCTCTGAGAATGAGTGATGTTGAGCCTCTTTTCATGTGTTTGTTAGCCATCTGTGTGTCTTCTTTGGAGAAATGTCTATTTAGTTCTTTGGCCCATTTTTTGATTGGGTCGTTTATTTTTCTGGAATTGAGCTGCTTTTAAAAGATCTATTTTTTCTTTTCTTTTCTGGCTCTGATATGTTGTTGTTGCTGCACATGGGCTCTCTCTACTTGTGGCAAGCAGGGGCTACTCTTCATTGCAGTGTGTGGGCTTCTCATTGTGGTGGCTTCTCTTGATGTGGAGCATGGGCTCTAGGGTGCCTGGGCTTCAATAGTTACAGTGGGCTTAGTAGTTATGACTCAGGGGATCAATTGCCCTGTGCATGTGGGATCTTCCCAGATCAGGGGTTGAACTGGTGTCCCTTGCATTGCAAGGCAGATTCTTAACCACTGGACCACCAGGGAAGCCCTGTATTTGAAGATCTTGATCACTATATTTTCCTTTTTGAAAATTTTACAAAGATGTTTCTAATATCTGTTTATCTAAATGACCACCTTTGTAAGGTTAGGGGGGCAGTTATTTATCCCACTTTTGTGGATGAGGAAACTGAGGCTCTGGCAGTTGAAGATAATTGCCTTCCACAAGAAGGCCTCCCAGGGAGGAAGTGAAGTCCCTCAGTCGTGTCTGACTCTTTGTGACCAGATGGACTGTAGCCTACCAGGTTCCTCTGTCCATGGAATTATCCAGGCAAGAATAATGGAGTGGGTTGCCATTTCCTTCTCCAGGGAATCTTCCTGACCCAGGGATTGAACCCAGGTCTCCTGCATTGTAGGCAGACACTTTACCATCTGAGCCACCAGGGAGGAAGGGGCACTGCCAAAGTCAGCATCCTGACCATGACCT
>NW_011478073.1:0-1209 GCF_000754665.1 Bison bison bison | reverse complement strand
TGGGTTCATATCCTAACTCTACTGTTTACTAGTTTTGTGATCTTGGGCCAATGGGGATAATACCTGCATTACAGGGTTTCTGAAGTGTCTGGCACCTAATAGGTGCCTAGCAAATGCTAGCCTTCTCTTTGCTCTGCTCATTGTTCCCTGTATGGCTGCCACATTACTTCCTAGACTGTAAGGTCCTTGGGAGAGCTCCTTTATGTTCTCTCTCCCCTGTATCCAGCATAGGGTTGAGCACACTGTTAATGAGTAAAACGGTGCCTTCCTGGCTGCCTCAGTGATACTACTGATGGAGACCCAGAAATGGGCACAAGGGCACATCAACATTCCACTGCTGCTTTGTTGTTTTTGCTTTTTTTTTTTTTCCACTTAAAAAATATTTTTAATTGAGGTATAGTTGATTTACATTTTTATAGCTTCCAGGTGTATCAACATTCCATTTCAATATGAAAGTAACATGCTGGATTCTTTACTTCCCTGATACATCATTCTAGTAAAACAGGCCCACATTTAGTGTAAATACAATTGTAGACAAATATTATGTAGCTCAAGTAAAATTAAAGTCAGTGACTAAGTATCTTGACGAAGTGGCTTTTTGATCAGTTTATCAGGTGTGAAGCATGAAAAATATCAATTGCAGACTTACAGGCTTATTACCACAGAATTCAAAAGGTTATCAAATATAGCAAAAAGAGCATTCTTGGGACAATTATCTGTAATAGTATACTGTATCAATGTTATATTTCTTGAATTTGCTAACTTAACTGTGTTTATATAAGAGAATGTTCTTAGGAAATACATTGAAGTATTAGAGGGTGATGGGACATGTTGTCTGCAACTTTGAAGTGTTTCAGAAAAAAGTGTGTGTGTGTGTGTAGAAAGAGCGAGAGAGAATGATTAATGTAACAAGATGCTAACAATAGATAAATCTTCATCAAGAGTATGTGAAATTTCTTTTTACTCTCTTTGCAGACAATTTTCCTTAAGTTGAAAATATTTCACATTAAAATTAAAAAAATATTATTTCGACCATTTAACCATTGTGTCTGATGCTGTGATAGGTATGATATTCAAGGGAGAACAAGACATGGTCTCCATCTTTAACCCAGAAATTCACAGTCTGGGGCTGGCAGGACCAAAAAAAAGGGCCAGGACAATTCAGTGTGGTGAAGGGTGGCACAGAGGAGGCGTGCTAAAACCAGACTT
>NW_011478072.1:9401-9891 GCF_000754665.1 Bison bison bison | reverse complement strand
TTGAATCCATGTCCTCTGCATTGGAAGGCAAAGTCTTAACCCCTGGACCACCAGGGAAATCCCTAACCTCCTTTGACATGGGCCAGCTCTTAGCCTCTCTTTGTCGTTCATGACACAGATATTCTTAGAGATTACATGCTAGCTGTTGTGGAGGAGTCTCTCAGTTTGGGTTTGTCTGATGTTTCCTCATGAATAGATTTGGTTTATGTGCTCTTCTGGCAGAAACACTACATAAATGAGTCTGTGTCCTTAGAGCACCATGTCAGGAAGCATGTGATGTTAGTTTATCTGCTGTTGGTAATAACATCTTTGACATTTGGTTAAGTGGGGGTCTTTGAGTTTTGTTAGCAGGGTATCTTCAGCACAGCATGATAAGCAAGTTGTGGTGCATATACACAATGGGATATTCAGTTCAGTTCAGTCACTCAGTCGTGTCTGACTCTGCAACCCCATGAATTGCAGCACACCAGGCCTCCCTGTCCATCACCAT
>NW_011478072.1:4356-5661 GCF_000754665.1 Bison bison bison | reverse complement strand
CTTTTATTGAGAGTTTACGTTTTGAAAGATAAAAAAGGAAGAAAGCACAATAGGGCAGGAGAGCCTGGGATCTTAAAGCACATTTGACAAAACCCCTGCCAACCCATGGGGACCTCCAAAGCAAACCTTGTCTCTTAAAGGGGTACCACCTTAGGCAGAAATGGCCAGGCCTTGGCACTCCCACTGTGTTTAGTCATGGGTTGGGGCTGCCCAAGGAGAAGAACATGGTTTTCAAAATCTGGAGGCTGTCAACTAACTTGACTTGTTGCAACTCACTGGCAAGTTCTTTCTTGAAGGTGGATCTGAGCGGCACCCCTCCAGGGCTGCCATGTAGACCTACTGTGTTTGCTTTCTTAGTGTCTTTGTTTAGAAAAGTTATTCCTTCACCCTTGAAGAGAAGTGGGCCAGAGAGCAGAGAGAAGCAGGAAATGGTGCTCTCGTGTGCTGCTTTCTCAAGGAATGAAGTGGAAACCCAGAAAGAAATACCAATGAAGGGGAAGTCCTTGAGATATAAGAAAGAATTTCCTCTGCTTCTTGCAACTAATACCATATAACCCCACTTGCCTTCTCAGAAGGTCCTGTTACATGGTGAAGTTTTTATGTTGCTGAGCTGGAGATCTGGAGGGGACTCAGCGGTGTAGCAAGATAGAAGAGAAAATAAATAGGGATAAGGTTGACAAGAATGGAGTCAGTGATGCTGGACACTGTATGAAGGACAGAGAGAAGATCATTATATCAGGGAAGGCTAAGAAGGAATTTGGGAGATGATAAATGTCAGAGATACTAACATTGATTACTTTGGGTGGCATGATACGGATTCGTTCTTGATTTCTACTGTGGAATCTTAAGTCTACATTGGCCTCAAATGCTATTGCGAGAGTGCATTTTTCACAGGGTCCTCGATGAGTTATGGACATGTATGTCTGGATGAATATACCATGCAGCAGCACTGAGTAGCTGAGACATGGTCAATATAAGGTCTGCATGATGCCAAAACCTATGCTCTCAACTGCTAGGCTTACTGTTGTTGGTTGACTTCCAAAGAGGGTGGTGGTGGTTCACAAAGTCAGTGAAACAGCTGGAAAATTGTTTTGTCCCAAATACGCCAGAACTGTGGAGATCCTTCTTACATGGGCTTCCCTAGTAGCTCAGCTGGTAAAGAATATGCTTGCAATGCAGGAGACCCTGGTTCGATTCCTGGGTCAGGAAGATCCACTGGAGAAGGGATAGGCTACCCATTCCAGTATTCTCAGGTTTCCCTGGTGGCTCAGCTGGTAAAGAATCTGCCTGCAGTGTGGGAGACCT
>NW_011478072.1:0-1480 GCF_000754665.1 Bison bison bison | reverse complement strand
ATGAAATATATATATATATATATATAAAATAAATGCTCAGTAAACATTATCTCATATCCATCACACACAGACTCCTACTCTTGAACCAACATGGTAATAAAACTGGAATCATTTGCCAAATTCAAAGTAATTATGCATAATAGGTGAGTGATAAGGAACATAGGCTTCAAAAATGCAAACACAGTGGGTGAAATCCTTCATTCTGGCCATCCAGAATGGCCATCCATTCTGGCCATTCATATTTTCAGACATTCGAATGGAACAGATTGCCAAGCCACAAAATTTTAAACTTGAACCCCTCCTGAGTAGGTAATGATGAAACTAGCAAAGAAAGAAAGAATACATCTTACCCAGTTGGGAAATTAACCAGATTGCATAAACCTTGTCTTGTTATGAAATCCTTTTGATCAGAGATTAATTACCAAAAACTTGCTTTTGCTCTATCATCCACAGTCTAGTAGGAGGATAAAAATAGGTAAGTCAATAGTGACATTTAGACATTAGACAGAATAGCCTACCTTTATTGTTTCCACTATCTCATTTCTATTCATTTTTAAATTCACTGTGATCAGGCCTTTATTTTCAATTAAGTTCAGTTTACTATTTTTTAAGGTTTCTATTACATGTATGCCAGGGTTTAAGGAGGGGGGTAAAAAACACATAATCCTTGCACTCAAGGATTCTGTAGTCTATTAAGAAATATAGGCATGTGAAGAAAAAAAATTGTCATAAGAGTGGTAAATGTCATTAAAAGAAGTAGGAGTTGTGTTGTTTAAGGGTGGATTTTTAGGTTGAGTTTCCTGTAAACAGAGCTTGAGACAGGGATTTATTGAAGGAATACACTCAGAGGAAAACTGTACAGAAGGAAGGGAGGCCGAATAGAGCAGGAGAAAGAATCAAGGATGTGATCTCAGGCTGAGTCTAACATGACAGATTCTGGAGTGCAAGTCTCACTGCAGAGATGGGGCAAAACGGTCCAGGCTTTTGTGTACCTGTCATTGGCTCTTCTGATTAGCCAAGGGCAATGCTGAGAACATCACAGACATAAGCTGTCAGCTCCAGTCTGGGGCTGAAGTGACTGGGGCTTTAGCTGTCCTGGCTGGTCAAGTTGATGTGGGCAGATCACCAGTAACGTCTGCTAAAAGAGGGTTAGAAAAAGCTAGATGATATGTTTATCACTTTGGGCAGCCCAACATCTGAGTACCCTTCCTGTTGAGGGAGAAATGTCAAGACAGATGGAAGACAGGGCTCCACTCCATGTGATGCTTTGCATTTTCTCAGCAAAGTTCTCAGTCCTTCCCCAGAGGCCACTAGACATCCTTCTAAAAATGCCTTTTCTGTTTTGATTAGCCAGAGTCTAGCATTGTGGTTTGGAGAAGGCGATGGCACCCCACTCCAGTACTCTTGCCTGGAAACTCCCATGGACAGAGGAGCCTGGTGGGCTGCAGTCCATGGGGTCACTAAGAGTCAGACACTACTG
>NW_011478071.1:4944-5692 GCF_000754665.1 Bison bison bison | reverse complement strand
CACAGTTTTACAGTATTCAAAAATGACAGACCTGCCTTAAAAAACAAAACCAAAAAAAATGACTATTACACCCAAAACATAAGAAAACAATTAAATAAACAAATTTGGCATTTCCGTAACTTTATAGTATAAAACAGAATATTAAACCTATTACTGGCAAACGGACACTGATATATTACCTAGTTTGAAATGTGTCCCATTTAAACACACTATACAAGTTAGCTATACAAAAGATTGATGGTCTTTTTGATGAAAGAAGTGCACCCTGAAAATTTTTGCCAGTTTAGAATATTTAGCTCTTAAAGTCAAAAAAGTCCTTTTTTCTTTTTTAAACTGAAGGCTGAATTCAGATTTTTTTTTGTTGTTTTGTTTCTTTTGTCAGCCTTCCTGGTTTAAAAACAATAGTGTCTATGGACGCCCACCAGGGGGCAGTGTAAGATTAGCCATTAAATCACGAACAGCTGCAAATATTGTGCATTCACCTGCAACAGAGAAAAATGGTCATTAGCTATTCGCAATACAGGAAAGATGATAACACACTGGTGGGGTAAGGGTAGTTAAATCTAAAATTAGTAAGAACTTTAAAGATCAAAACGAAAGACTAAATTTTAACTGCACAGATTATAGGGGATTAAGCTTTGGTGTTAAGTATTTATTAGATGATACTTGGTTTGGGTTTTTACATCATGAAGACATTTTGGGCAACTCCCAGTTAGATGTAAATTTAAGCTAATATGCCTAGAGTTTC
>NW_011478071.1:0-1494 GCF_000754665.1 Bison bison bison | reverse complement strand
GGGGCCAATCTAGGCTTCCCAGTCTCATTTCCGTCTCCTTCCCTAAAAGCAGCTAGTCAAACTGTATTACTCATTTTAAATTATATCTACTGGAGCTTTTTTAGTGACAATATTTACTCCTTTAAAAAAACTCAAATGGATTTTTTTAAACCCAAATAATGTTTCCTATAGCCTATTAGAGCAGAAGCCAAATGCTGAGACAATTAGCAAAGGGACAGTGCCATCCCAATATTAACAGTAAAACACCAACTGAAAAAAAGGAGTGAGGTATTTACAGTTATCCAAAGCAATGCTAGAAACATTAAAATGAAGGACTACTGTAAAACTGGAAAAACAACATTAGCTTCCACCTGGATTCCAGCTATATAATTGTATACTTTCATAGGAAAGAAGAGGCATTAAAAATTTTCCCAGAGAAAACAGTTTTTTCAATAAATGGTATTAGGCATGGGAGGATTATTTCATGATCTAAGAATAGGAAGAAGATATTAAATGTATTTGTTTTTTTAAGAGGGAAGTCGCTGGCAACTTAGGTTACCTATGGGGAGGAGGACTAGACAGTTGGACAAGGACGGATGTGAAATTTCCCACTGTCTCATTCTAAACTCAAAAGATACAAGAGGATTGTGTTACCTACCCAAAGACAAATAAAATTTAAGTTAAAAATTAAGAAGAATGCAAGAGGAAAATGAAGGTTACATAATGGTGAAAACCAACATATGCTCTCCCACCAACTCCAACCTCCTCTGATTGACCTGGCTAGAAAAGTTTGTCTCTGTAACTTACCAGCTCTAGCTTCATAATATGCACACAGTCCCTGAGGATGTGTGTAGGAGCTCCTAACAGCTTGGTGAAAGCTATTAATGTATTGGCTTTAAATGGTGGTCCTGCAACCTACAAGGATAAATAAAGCAAGTTAAGTTACTCTTCATTCTACCTTGGTTCTATTTCACTGAGTGTATTAAAATTATGCATTAAGAAACACATACTCTTGTTTCAAAGAATTTCTCCAAAACTTGAAGTTCATCAGGTTTCCACTGTCCTGCATTTTCGGGTGTCACTTTTAGCTGAAGTGTTTGGTTGGTTTTAGGACTAAGGGCTACTCTGCATTTCAGTGCATCAGTCTTAAACATGATCACCCCGGGTTCATTGGAATTTATCAGCTGCAGCTGCAAAACAAGAAGCATGCATCAAATTAACATACCAGGCAATATGTAAGTCAAAGAGAAAATGTAATTATAAGTAGATAATTGTTTCAAAAGGAAAACAACTAAGTTGAGACCTGTTCCAAAACAAAGATATCTAGGCCTTGAGCACCAGCAACTGCTACTAACCACATGGCAGAGAGACAGGTGATCAAACATTATGTGTCTCGTGATGGAAGAACATACCACCACCTATCAAATACTCTTGCAAAACAACCAACTTGAACCTGAATTCAGTAGTCAGATCCACAGGACTGATTGACATTACAAAAATATGGGGGTCAAAACA
>NW_011478070.1:9338-10566 GCF_000754665.1 Bison bison bison | reverse complement strand
TTTCTAGAAATTGTTATTATATTTTATAAAAGTATCTATAGACTGAAAATTTAAAACAAATAAAAAAAAATCATGGTTCTTCAATCCAGATGGTTTGTGATGTGTGGGTCTAGTGGATATAAGAGAACTGTAAACAACTCACAATACTGAGGTATTCTCAAGCTCCGATGTGGATGGGAGGCTGACTGGTGGAGCTGATCTGAACCTTTATTTTGACATGGCAGAATGAACCACCTTGAGGATTATTATGACAGATTACAATGTGAAACAAGCCCTTTTTTTTAGTAGACATGTTCTTAGAGGTTATGCATCCAATTCTGGGCAATTACTGTCAGTTTAAACATTCAAGATGAAAGAAGGCAGTGTATAATTAATCAAGCAGAGGCACATAGATTCTAAGCAGTAAAGATTCGATGGGATAGTAGATAGAATAGAGGGAAGAGGGAAGGGAACCCTTGTCATTTTCATTGATATTATCCCCAGTGCTTAGTCGTTCAGTCGTGTCCCATTCTTTGTGACGCCATGGACTGTAGCTCGCCAATGCTTCCCTGTTCATGGGGACCCTCCAGGCAAGAATTACTGGAGTGGGTTGCCATTCCCTCCTCCAGGGATTATCCCTAGAGTCGTATGTTAAAGAATCTTAAACACTTCCAATTTTGCCCTTTTGCTAAAAACAGAGCAAGACAGGGAAGAAAATGATGCAGTAGCGTTAAATAAGTCCTCTTCTGGCACTGTTTATTCCCTCATTCATTCACCAAATATTTAATGTGTACTTATTACCTCCTTGCTTGGCACTTGTGGATAAAAAGGTTACATCCCTGTCTTCAAGGGAGTCACAGTTTAGTAGGACAAACATGGAAGCAGTTATAAAAACCTTGATAAGTCATAAAAGATCAATAATTCTCAAGGAGCTATATGTTTCAGAATTAAGGTGGGAGAGAAATAATTTGAAAGGTCATGTCAATATTCTATCACCTTATACATAACAGAGATAAAATAAGTATATTGGCTGGGAAAAACTGAGAACAGGAGAAGGGGGTGACAGAGGATGAGATGGTTGGATGCAATCATCGATTCAACAGACATGAGTTTGAGCAAAGTCTGGGAGACAGTGAAGGACAGGGAGGCCTGGCATACTGCCGTCCATGGGGTCTCAGAGAGTCAGACATGACTGAGAGAGTGAATAACAGCAACAAAAGATCTAAAATAAAGATCAGTGAAAATGACA
>NW_011478070.1:4873-5838 GCF_000754665.1 Bison bison bison | reverse complement strand
ATCTGGAGGCAGAGACTTACATAAATATCACATAGATACCATGCTCATCATCTCCTGTTGTTTGAGACCATGTATCCAATATCAGATCACGATGAGGTATTGGTCACATCTGGCAGAACCCTTAGGAGACTTTGAGATTGGAATCTCTGGTGGAGCAGATCTGACTGAAGGCACAAGACAAAGAGTGTAGTTTTTCTAAAAGTGAAATAATGGGATGAAAAGTCTCAGCCAAATGTCTTTGAGTGCTCGTGGTCCTTTACAACACAATTCCATTTTGTTGGCTTGAAAAGGCTGTAACTGTCACTAGGGTGTCCTCTCGATCAGTGGGCTCAGACCTGAATCAGATAAAAAGCCAAACCAGGCTTGACCCAGCCAGTCCCATCAAGGAGAGAAGTGGGCAAGCCCAAGGCAGGGAGGGGTGGACAAAGGTATCAAGGAGCAAGAAGAAATGTTAGACATCACCTTACATACCACTGCTCTTCCTGTGTAGGCCTGGTACTTCCTGGAGTGGTATACGGATGAATTCATAGCAACTGTTAGCAATGGCAGCCAGCAGGTTTGTTCTGAACCATAACCAGGAATTAAGTAAAGGTAAGGAATCTGCCTTCAATGCAGGAGACCTGGGTTCAGGAAAGATCCTCTGGAGAAAGGAACGCCTATCCACTCTAGTATTCTGGCCTGGAGAATTCCACAGACCATATAGTCCATGGGGGGTCACAGAGTCAGATATGAATGAGCTAACTTTCACATCAAATAAAGGTACCTCTGTGTAACTCAACTATGCTTTCCCCATCGCAAGCCCTGTCGTGGCCTTCCCAGCTGCCCAGGCTTCAACCCATTCCCCTCTCTCCTTCATATTCTCTTGTCCTGTTCCTGAGTGCCTTGCCCAATTAAGTTCTTGTCTGGTAAATTTATTAGAGCTAAAACATGAATACTTGCTAAAGGCTTTACTTCTGAACATGGGC
>NW_011478070.1:0-1789 GCF_000754665.1 Bison bison bison | reverse complement strand
TGTGCTATAAGTGTAAAATACTCAAGGGTTTTTTAAGACATAGTAAGGAAAAAGAATGTAAAGGTTTTCATTACTAATTTTTTGATTACATATGAAAAGGATAGTATTTTGGATATATTAGGTTAAGGCAAATATATTAAAAAGGATGTCACTTGTTTCTATTTATTTTTTATAAGTGTTATCTACTAGCTTATGTAAGATTACATCTGTGAGTTACATTAGATGTTTGCTAAACAGTGCTGATCTAGATAATGGAGATTTTTAGAGAGTGTTGAATTAGGTTAGTATGGCTACAGCAGAGGGTATACAGGTAAGAATGAGAGGCAAGTTTGGAAGAAGTGCCCCAGGCCAAATTGTGGAGGGCATTGGCTGCTCAGCTAAAGAGATTGGACTTTAATTTTTTTTTTTTTTTTAAATACGGCTGCGTTGCTTAGTTGCGGTTTGCAAGATCTTCGTTCCATCATGTGGGATCTTTTGTTGTGGCATGTGGGCTCTCCAGTTGTGGCACACAGGTTCTGGAACGTGTGAGCTTCAGTAGTTGCATCACGGAAGCTTAGTTGCTCTGGGGGCATGTGGGATCCTAGTTCCCCACCCAGAGATCAAACTCCTGCATTGCAAGGTGGATTCTTAACCACTGGACCACCAGGGAAGTCCTCCTGGACTTTAATTTTATATTCACTGGTGGGCCTCTGAAGGGCTTGGAGTGGAAAAATTTGATGATCAAATGACTGCTTCGGACAGGGGTGTAAGTATGGGCAGGAAGAATAGCTATGATAGTAACAAGGAGTGAGGTACTAGGGTCTGGGCTTAGATGGTAGCTTTGAAACCAGAAAGAGAGCCACATAAACTATATTACAAAGGGAGAATTGATGGAACTGAGTGGAGGTGTAGATGTCAGAGACAACATAAAGTTCTGCACCCCTGGTGATTGGAAGCATGTCAGTGCATGTAATAAACATAATGAAGCCTGGAATGGGAGCTGAATGGGAGCTGCCTGAGAGAGAAGATGATTTCTGACATAGTGAGCTTGAGGTGAATGGTTGAAATGTAGCAGTGAGGGTATGAGAGAAACAGATTTTGGGGTCTTAGTAGAGGTGATCAAAGCAATCAGATAATTATAATAATGATTAGTATTTGTATGGCATTATGATACACACAATGCTCTCACATGGATTATTTTACATAATCCTTAAAATAGTCAGAGGCTCAAAGAATTTAAGTTTCTTGGCCAGGATCACACAACTAGTGACCAAGGTAGCATGCCGAAACTTGCTTTCTATCACTGTGCTTGAAATAAATTGCCAAGGGAAAATGCAGAGAAAACCCTGGACTCTAGATTATACAATTTCAGTTCCCTCAAGCTGCTGCCTAAATTGAGGGGTAGACCCAACTCTGGGAAAACTGTCTTAGGTTCCCTTCAGTTGTTTTAAACATCCTTTTTAGAAATGAGGAAGCTGAGACCATGGAAGTTAAGTAAAATGTCAAAAATCTCTTAGTAAAGGGGAGAGGAGGAACTCAGACAAGCACCATGGTACACAGCGTGATTGCTTCCAGGTATTAATATTTCCTCCCTATTAGAGAGAGTGTGTCTGTCTCCTGTCATGAGCCATGCCAAACTAATGTGGGCTTGGTCATAGAACTTGCTTTGGCCCATGGAACGTGGGCCAAAGTGACCTCTGTCACCTATAATCAGAAGCTTTAACAGTCATGACATGGTTCAGTCTTTTGTGCTCTCTTCCCTCTGCAGTAAGAATGGTATGTAGCAAAGAAGGGCTCCTCCTTCAGGTGA
>NW_011478069.1:4926-5791 GCF_000754665.1 Bison bison bison | reverse complement strand
CCCTGTAACTTGGAGCCGAGTCTCCATCTGGAGCGCGGAACCCACCACGCTTCCTAATTATGCCTGGGCTGCTAAGACTCACTCGAGAAGGTGTCTAGGGTGAGGCACCTTCCGCTCTTCGAGAGGGCGCCTGCGGCCTACATAAGTGGTGCAAACTTTTTGTCTTGAAGTTTTATTGGTCTCCCGTGTAAACCAAGCTACTCAGTCTCTATTCTCCACCGATTTTTCCTACTGAGCTATCCTCATACTATTGTTCTTGACATCTCTGATGAGCATATAAATAGTCGCCTAGGCCATCTCTCTTTCGAATACCCTGGATCAGCTGGGGCTGGTCCCCGGCAGGTGGCACCCGAATAGGGACCTCAGGAGGCAATATTCAAAGAGCTGAGCAGACACGAACCACGCAATCAGCAGGCAATAAGCATGGAGCTCAGCAGTGACGCATCATGCTGCTCAACTGACAATAATCAAGCACATGACCAGGCACGAATCACGCAGTTCAGCTGGCAATTGTCAAGCAGATGAGCCCACAGGAATCACGTAGCTCAGATGGCAATTGTCATGCAGATGAGCCGGCAGGAATCACGCAGCTCAGCAGGCCCTGATCCGGTGACTCTGCAGGCACTGATCTCGTGGCTGATGAAGTACAGATCACGTGACTGAGCATGCACTGATCACGTGGCTATCATGCACTGATGACGTGGCTGATCGGGCACTGATCACATAGCTCATAATGCACTGATCACGTGTTTATCAGGCAGTGATCAGTGACTGACAGGCGCTGATCATGGGACTGTGCAGGCACTTATCACGTGGCTGATCAAGTACAGATCACGTGGCTGAGCAGGCACTGATCACGTGGCTA
>NW_011478069.1:0-1666 GCF_000754665.1 Bison bison bison | reverse complement strand
CCTGGATCAGTTGGGGCTGGTCCCCGGCAGGTGGCGCCCGAACAGGGACCTCAGGAGGCAATACTCAAAGAGCTGAGCAGACACGAACCACGCAATCAGCAGGCTATAAGCAGGGAGCTGAGCCTTGACGAATCATGCTGCTCAACTGGCAATAATCAAGCAGGTGACTAGGCAGGAATCACGCAGCTCAGCAGGCCCTGATCACGTGACTCTGCAGGCACTGATCACGTGGCTGATCAAGTACAGATCACGTGACTGAGCATGCACTGATAAGGTGACTTTGTATGCACTGATGACGTGGCTGATCGGGCACTGATCACGTGGCTCATCGTCCACTGATCACGTGTTTATCATACGGTGATCACGTGACTGAGAGGCGCTGATCACGTGACTGTGCAGTCAGTGATCTCGTGGCTGATCATGCACTGATATCGTGACTGAGCATGCACTGACCAGGTGCCCGGAGCCGGTGAGGCATTCCACTCTGGACAAAGGTCATGAGGAAGGAGGCTCGGCATACGCAAATGCGAAACCGAGCCTCAGGAATCCACCCGGATATTCTCGAGCATCTCCCCCCCAAAATAACCAGAGTCTGCCTACTTTATTGCTTTGTGCTCTCACCTCTGATTTCACTGGGGGCTGTCCCCCACCACCATCTCGCTCTCTCTGTCAAAGAGTTACCTTACAGCTCCAATTCAAAAAGTTCCTTTTCATTTTTCCCTTTAAGTTCCAGCCGAGTCTCCATCTGGAGCGCGGAACCCACCACGCTTACTAATTATGCCTGGGATGCTAAGACCCACTCGAGAAGGTGTCTAGTGTGAGGCACCTTCTGCTCTACAAGAGGGCGCCTGCCGCCTACGGAAGTGGTGCAAACTTCTTGTCTTGAGGTTTGATTGGTCTCCCGGGTAAACCAAGCTACTCAGTCTCTTTTCTCCACCGAATTTTCCTACTGAGCTATCCTCATACTATTATTCTTGATATCTCTGATGAGCATATAAATAGTCGCCTAGGCCATCTCTCCTTGGAATACCCTGGATCAGCTGGGGCTGGTCCCCGGCAGGTGGCGCCCGAACAGGGACCTCAGGAGGCAAACTCAAAGAGCTGAGCAGACACGAACCACGCAATCAGCAGACTATAAGCATGGAGCTCAGCAGTGACGAATCATGCTGGTCAACTGGCAATAATCAAGCAGGTGACCAGGCAGGAATCACGCAGCTCAGCTGGCAATTGTCAAGCAGATGAGCCGACAGGAATCACGCAGCTCAGCAGGCCCTGACCACGTGACTCTGCAGGCACTGATCATGCGGCTGATCAAGTACAGATCACGTGACTGAGCATGCACTGATCAGGTGACTGTGCATGCACTGATGACGTGGCTGATCAGGCACTGATCACATGGCTCATCATGCACTGATCACGTGTTTCTCAGGCAATGATCAGTGACTGACAGGCGCTGATCATGGGACTGTGCACGCACTGATCACGTGGCTGATCAAGTACAGATCACGTGACTGAGCATGCACTGATCACGTGGCTATCATGCACTGATGACGTGACTGTGCATGCACTGATGACGTGGCTGATCAGGCACTGATCACATGGCTCATCATGCACTGATCACGTGTTTATCAGGCAATGATCAGTGACTGACAGGCGCTGATCAGGG
>NW_011478068.1:45629-48322 GCF_000754665.1 Bison bison bison | reverse complement strand
CCCATGGACTGCAGCATGCCAGGCTTCCCTGTCCATCACCAACTCCCGGAGCTTGCTCAAACTCATGTCGATCAAGTTGGTGATGCCATATATCTGGGTATAGGTATCAGATAAAATACAGGTCACCTAGTTAAATTTTAATTCTAGCTAATCAATGATTAATATATTCAATGAATAATATATTGCATGGCACATAATTATACTAAAAAACTATTTGTTGTTTGTCTCAAATTTAAACATAACTAGGCTTCCTGTATTGCTAACTCTGGCAATCCTATTTGGGTAAAATACCTGTGGTTTCCAAGTCACGAGTTCAACAAAATGAGTTGTCTATTGAAACCTAATTGCATTTTAGGATTGCTGCTGCTGCTGCTGCTGCTAAGTCGCTTCAGTCGTGTCCGACTCTGTGCAACCCCACAGACTGCAGCCCACGAGGCTCCCCCATCCCTGGGATTCTCCAGGCAAGAACACTGGAGTGGGTTGCCATTTCCTTCTCCAATGCAGGAAAGTGAAAAGTCAAAGTGAAGTTGCTGAGTCTTGTCTGACTCTTAGCGACCCCATGGACTGCGGCCCACCAGGCTCCTCCATCCATGGGAGTTTTCCAGGCAAGAGTGCTGGAGTGGGGTGCCATTGCCTTCTCCATTTTTAGGATTAAAGATTACTAAATAATTTTGGAGCTATAAAACAAGTGTTAAAAATTTTGGAGAAAATTGATATAACATTTTTTTGGGGCCAGTCTATGTATGTAAAAAAGATTTTTCAACACATAAACTTTGGAAATTAAAAAAAGGAAGTGAATCTATGCTGAACTCTATAATATTCTGCTAATAAGTAATATTCATGAACACACACTTGAATAAATTGTTCAAATATAAGCTGCAGCCCTCATTAAGATTGCATTTGTAAAAGAATCATTTTTTATGAGTATATTGTTATATCAGCATATATGTTTATATTGCTTTGACCAACTGACTTTGAATATAAGTACTGAAAGTAATATAAATGATAATGTAGTCAAGGAGAAAATTTTGAGTTACAGCCTATGATCATAGGAAAAAAGTTAAATTTCAATTTATACATGTTTGTTTCAGAAATTTGTGCCAGAGGGATCATAAAGATGTCCATTTTAAACACAAAAATTCTGTGGGGAAGCAGAATGTTCAAGGACAAAAAGCAATGATAGAATATTTCCAATTATTAAAGATGAACTGATACATTAATAATGAAGGTTATCAAATGGTATTTGTAGTCCACTGAATACATTTGAAAGACTGTTGATCAATCTTATCCTAAGACATCAATGTCTAGATTTAGTAGTTCCTTAGCAACTACGACTTTTGTGTTTTAATGCTAAGTTAAAAATGTGCAGAGAAATACAGTTTTCCAAAATTATTTTGGTGGGTACATGATTATGCTGCTGCTGCTAAGTCGCTTCAGTCGTGTCCAACTCTGTGCGACCCCACAGACAGCAGCCCACCAGGCTCCCCCGTCCCTGGGATTCTCCAGGCAAGAACACTGGAGTGGGTTGCCATTTCCTTCTCCAATGCATGAAAGTGAAAAGTGAAAGTGAAGTCGCTCAGTCGTGTCTGACTCTTAGCGACCCCATGGACTGCAGCCTACCAGGCTCCTCCATCCATGGGATTTTCCAGGCATGAGTACTGGAGTGGGGTGCCATTGCCTTCTCCGACATGATTATAAATATATATAAAGACCACAAAATTTTTTTCCACCATCTTACAGGAGAGTTGAAAATGGCTTATAAAATGTTGAACTAAGCAGGCTCAAAATGAATCAAAATCTTCACACAAGTAAACTTAATCTTTTTTTATATAGTTCCAGCTGGAAATCTGCTATGGACAGCCAAATTAGCTAACACAGAAGATACCCCTGCTCATCCTGACTGTACTGCATCCTTGTTTCTACAGGAGAGTAGAAGTACTAAGTAACATTACAGTTCTGCCGTTAGTGCTTGGTATCTTTTTCTTAATTTACTGGAAGGCAGGAAAATCAGGTGAGCTTTCCCAATCTGTTATCCTGGCATGCACTGTCTTTAGATATGTGTTTAAATTGACTCCTTAGGCAGGAAATGTTGAGGAAAATATGACAGTGCAGTGAGACTCTGACTTCAGATTTTTATGAGGCTATCATGGTAGACATCTCCCCTGTGAAACTGAAGGCTACAAAGAGGAATTTGTTTTACAGCCAACTCCACCCTAGTTATAAAAACAACTTACCAACCAGAAAAAAAAATTTTTTTTTCCCACTAAACTAATATGGTAATCTCTTTTCAAAGACTAAAAATAAATTGAAAAGGAGAATCTTGTGATTTTTTAACAAAACCCCTACATTTCCACTCATGCTTTACAATTAGAAAAGTAAAAACAAATCAGAAAGCTTGCACAAAGTTTAATATTTTATTACGTGGGGAGATGCACCTTTTCCAGTCAGGCTGACCAATGATCATCTTGCCCCCTCACAGATTATCAAGATTTCCTCTGACCCACGAACAATGAAGCAAAGGTATTTCAGTAAATGCCACGTCGATCCGCCCCGGTTAAGAAACAGTCACGCTTTCTGGGTCATGGAAATCCCCGAGTGGGTCTGCCAGGCCACTGATTAAGGGGAAGTGTGTGTGGTTATTACCGCTGGAGTTCCCCTAAGACTTCAGAGGAAAGCACCAGCTCACAAGCAAA
>NW_011478068.1:36924-44515 GCF_000754665.1 Bison bison bison | reverse complement strand
GCACTGCCTTCTCTGTACCTGATGCTAAACTAACAGTAATATTAACTTTGTCATTATTTTTTGCTAACAGGTGTTTCTAAGACCTAGTGTACTCAAAGACTCTCTCAAAAGACTTCACATGTGTCTTTCAGGTTTTTCACAGTCCTACGAAGCAGTTGCCATATTTATCTCCACTGACAATGAGGAAACTCTGGGCTCAGGGAGGTTTACTTGCCCAAGGTCACACCTCTGGTACGGGGACACTGATGAGTATTGGAAACCCAAGATGTCTGACTCCAAAGCCTGTACTAAACCATCACCTAGCAGACTTTGTAGTCATTAATGTAAAATTGATGTCCTTAATACCATGCAAATGAGGGTGCTGCGGTCCTTGAGGGGCTCAGTCAAGTTTGCTGACATTGACTTCTCAACAGAAACTCTTACTGTCTTCATTGTTTGCCAGAGGGGATGGATGTGGGGCTAGGAGGATTGATACAGAGCTGCTGCACAGTTCTGCCGTGAAGGAGACCGCAGACTAGGGGCTGATGATTTAGTTGCTAAGTGGTGTCCGACTCTTGCAACCCCATGGACCTGCCAGGGTCTTCTATCCATGGGATTCTCCAGGCAAGAATACTGAAGTGGGTTGCCATTTCTTTCTCCAGGGGATCTTCCCGAGCTGGGAATGGAACCCGGGTCTCTGCATTGCAAGCTGATTCTTTACAGACTGAGCTAGAGACAAAAGGCACACTTAACCTCCAGTATCACTTGGATGTGCTAAGTGTCCAAGAGGAAGACATATCCAGTATCCCTGGCATCAAGGAGGTTGCCCACTAGAAGTGAAGAGTGAGAAGAGGCGTGACTGCGGATGAGCCAATCTGAGAAGTAACCACTAGAAAGGAAAGAGGAATTCCGAGAGAGAAGCCAAGGAACTAGAACATTTGTTGGAGGAAGTGGGCCCCAGTGTCAGGTGTGAAAAATTCCACTGGTTTTGGGAAAGAAGCCATTGGTGTTACTCATATTGAGAGTGGTTTTCCCCAGGCATAGAAAACAAACTTACCGCTACCAAAAAGGAAGAAGGGCGAGGGATAAATTAGGAAGATCAGAGAAGGCAATGGCAACCCACTCCAGTATTCTTGCCTGGAGAATCCTATGGACGGAGGAGCCTGGTGGCCTGCTATCTGTGGGGTTGCACAGAGTCAGATACAACTGAAGCGACTTAGCAGCAGCAGCAGCAGGGTTGACATATACACACTACTCTCTCTATATATATAAAATCAACAAGGACCTCCTGTATAGCACAGGAAACTATACTCATTATTTGTACTAAACTATAAAGGAAAAGAATCTCTGTATCAGAGTGCCAAATGGGAGTGCATGTACCCTCCCAAAAGGGTGCAGCCATGGCTTAGCACTAGCTTATTGTTGCCATCCAGAAATATATTCCTGGCATAGTGACATCTTTTGATATTTTTATGAGAGCATTGGGATCTACAATGTCATGGGAAATCTCTTACTTTTTTTTTTTGGCCCCTCCACTTAACATCAGGATCTTAATTCCCTTGTCCCATTTAGTGAAAGTGTGGAGTCTTGACCACTGGGGAAGTCTGGAAATCTCTTACTTACAAAAAGTGTTGGTAATTAACTAAAACATTGAAAAATACAGTGATATTTTTCCAGGAAAAATCTTACTTGGAAGGCTGGTGGAATTCAAATGAGGCATACAGATTAATTAATAGCACTGTTTCAGTGTTAATTTCCTGGTTTCTGTAGTTATACTATGGTTATATAAGATGCTAATTTGGAGGAAGTTGAGTATAGGATGTGTGAAAATTCTTATGTTTATGAATTTTCTCTCTTTATAAGTTAATTTAAAAATAAAAAGTTTAAAAAATTAGTGAAATGCTGGAGTCTAATTCTGTGCAAGCCAGACATAATACCTCTGCTGGCCACCAATCTGAGGCATCTGGTTTTCGTCTGGGATTTTTTGGCCTCTACAGTGGCTAGTACACCAACTTGTATATGGTAGACATTCAGTAAATACTAGTGCTCTGTTTTGGAAAAATGTTTACAAAGTGATTATAGTGTAACATCTATGAATTATTTGACTTTTAAAACTGTCTTTTTTTTTTTTTAAACAGGTTTTACAAAAGAGAGGAACTGTTCTACTTCTAAATTTTTTTCCAGTTTTTTCTATAAAGCAAAACATCTGAAAATGGAGGCCTAAAACTCTTAAAAGGGACTTAGTCTGATCTGAGGGAGGTAGTTTTGTGCATGAATAAACAAAGTAGATAACTGGAGTTTTTTGTATCCAAAGAATGTTAATTTAAAAAATATGATCTAGTTATGAGAGGTATAATTACACAGTAATAATAGGTTTGATTCTGAATTTGACTTGTGGATATAAAGAAATGATTGTAGTCAAGACATATTGTTGAAATACTTTTTTTCAGAGTTGGCCAGGCAGTTTCCTACTGGCTGCTGTGTAGAATAGAAAAAAATTGTACCTGTATTTGGTAAAGATTTAAAAATGAATGGCAGTTATCTAGAACAAATAATTAATATTCAGCCTTCTGCTAAGTTAGAGAAATATGCATATAAAACCTTTGGCATGTTAAAAGATTTCTGTAGTGACAAAGAAATGTCAAAACCAAAACTTTTTGATAGGTACAACAAAATAAGAGTAAGTATGAAAGACAAACGTGATGATTGGTAAAGAAATTAACCATTTCTAAGCCTATTGATATTTTGAAAGTCAAAAATGTAGTTTGTTCAAATGGGTTGTTATCTCTGAGAATAATTAGAATTAGAATGATGGGTGGATGGTTACTTTTTGGTAAATGAACAAACTTCAGAAAGAAACACAGAGATAGTCGTAACACCACATAGAGACAATAATAACACCAAGAGTTTTATATTTTAAAATAACACAAATAATATTACACATTTTATAACAATGTATAAAATTATTGACTAATAAAAGGAATACTGAAGTTAAACAAAATAATTCACCTTTGAGGGAAATAATCACTAATATTTCTGATGCCACCTGGAAAGAAAGCATTGAAGTCTGTAGTAAAAAGCCTCAATATATATGAGACCCAGGAAACATGCTTGCAAATCACTTCTGGAAGAACCGTGATGACTTGTTTATTGGTCATTACTGATACTATTGATGTAGACCTGCCTACTGGTAGATAGTTTTAATTGAGAAATTCTGGATTTTGAGGTCTCTGTTGTTCAAAAGAAGTGGATTGTGACAAAGTAAATTTATTATGTTTTGTCGAGATAAATTCTGGTTCAAGGTATACTATCTGTGAAATAGTTTCTGACCAAAACCAAATTTTTTTAATCCATCTGTTTTTTGTTTGCTTGTTTAAAATTTATTATCCATCTTAGCTTGGAGACTCAGCACTCTGACTTTTGACTGTTTTTAAAAATAAATTCACTATCAGGAGATTTGATGTTGGCTTTCAACAGCATGGAGCTGAGCCTAAAAGATCAAATGAGCAAATATACCCATCTCTGATAGTTTATTTGAAATGGAATGTTTAATTTGCTAAGGTCTAGAGGCATCACTATGACTCAGCAGTCAGGTACCTATCTATGGAAGTAATTATTATTTAATAAATCTTGAAACCTGGTCTTAAGATCTGTGAGCCAATTCTGTTACTACTTAAGTTCTTCATCTGGAAGAAAATTTTGGATTTTTTCTTCTCCCCATTAAAATGGTTGTAGGAAGAAAAATTAATTAATTTGAGCAAGATTTAGGATATACTATATTTCACTGAATCTAAGATGTCATCATTTGTAAAGCACGCCATTATTTTATGTACCTCCTAGAAATAAAAATCCTGTTAATTAAAATGTGATATGCCATTGATTGTAAGATACCTCTCCATAACAGAGATATTGAAACATGTGCCTTAGAGTCAGTGAAATATAATAATCCATTCTTTTCTCCTTTTGAGGTAGGTTTTACACTTTCTTTTCCCTGGCTCCAAAATTTCACAATTTAAAAAAATCAGAATAAGTATAGTTTGAATATTCTTGTGTATATGGGACACTTATGCAGGATAGCTTTCTGCCAAAACAAACTATGTGAGACATTTTATCTTCAGGCTGACCGAATGTCAATGAAGCATATTAGTGGAGAGGGTGACCTACTTGTGGAGACACCTGACACAAAATGGCGTCTTGATGACCTAACGCATTCTACATTTTTATGAAGGTTTTAATTTTCATCACAAGGTACTGTGTAGCATCATGTTTACATTGTATATATCAAGAGTATGCAGAGGTACAAGTTGTACATAATTGTCCCTTAAAATGTATCAGTATAGGATTTAGAATCTTGCCATGCTGTAATCCTAAATGCATAGAAGAAAAAAGAATGAAAGATTTCCTGTTCTAAGTGTTCAACCTAGTACTAAAATTAATAAAAATCAAAAGCCATGCACAAAACTACCTCCCCAGAGAAAGACTAGTCCCTTTTCCTCCCCATCCACTTCATTATGAATATAGTAGAAAATAGCGTATTCTTATCAAATTTGATGAAGAGTGCCAACATGTTTGAACTGAAGTATGACTTTTCATGTGAGCTCTACCGAATGTCAACATACTCAACTTTCCCCGCCGGTGTACCTGTCTCAGAAAGGAGTCTTGCTCGTGCTGGTTTTTATTACACTGGTGTGAACGACAAAGTCAAATGCTTCTGTTGTGGACTGATGCTGGATAACTGGAAACAAGGAGACAATCCCATTGAGAAGCATAAAAAGTTGTATCCTAGCTGTAGCTTTGTTCAGAATCTAAATTCAATTAACGTTTCAGGAGCCTCTTCTCAGCCTACTTTTCATTCTTCATTAACGAATTCCACACATTCACTACTTCCCAGCTTGGAAAACAGTGGCTACTTCAGTGGCTCTTATTCAAGCTTTCCATCAAATCTTTTAAACTCTGGACCAAATCAGGATTTTTCTGCCTTGAGGATAAGTTCCTACCCTTGTGCAATGAATACTGAAAAAGCCAGATTACTTACCTTCCAGATGTGGCCGTTGACTTTTCTGTCACCAACAGACCTGGCAAAAGCAGGCTTTTATTACATAGGACCTGGAGATAGAGTGGCTTGCTTTGCCTGTGGTGGAACATTGAGCAATTGGGAACCGAAGGATGATGCTATGTCAGAACACCTGAGACATTTCCCCAACTGTCCGTTTTTAGGAAATCAGCTCCAAGGCACTTCAAGGTACACTGCTTCTAATCTGAGCATGCAGACATATGCAGCCCGCATTAAAACATTCTGCAGCTGGCCCTCTAGTGTTCCAGTTCATCCTGAGCAGCTTGCAAGCGCAGGTTTTTATTATGTGGGTAAGAAGCTTAATCTGATAATAAAAAAAAATATTCAACATGTTTATCTTATACATTTTAGTGGTAGAATTATATGGATTCATAAGTTTTGGTCCAAATTTAATTTTAGGTCACAGTGATGATGTGAAATGCTTTTGCTGTGATGGTGGACTGAGGTGTTGGGAATCTGGAGATGATCCATGGGTGGAACATGCCAAGTGGTTTCCACGGTAATTATTTTCAGATTTTCTATGCACATGTGTGTAAGATGAGTTTTATGTGTGTAACTTAATCAACTGTTACTTTAGTCTGCCTTTGTTTCAAAAATACATTTGTGAATAAATTTAGGGAGGCTTACTTAGAAAAATAACTGCTTAAACAGTTTTGGTGGAAATTTAAGATAAATAGTTCAGGATTTCTTTGTGTGTGTAATTAATATAAATATGTGTATATTAAAATAACATGCTCATTATAAACTCAAGTCACACATTATTAGGAAAGTACAGAGAGAAAAAATTTAAATGTCAAGAAATCTCACCACCTAAAGATGACCACAGTTACCATTTTCATGAACATCCCTCCAAAAAACATCTCAAATGTATAAAATTTTATATAAATTAGATACATGTACTATTTTGAAACTTTTCAGTCAACATTATGTCTTGAACATATTTCCATTTATTCAACACTCAGTAGGTAATTACCTATTACCAGGCACTGTTGTAGATATTTAATATACTTGGTTGAACAAAATCAAAACAAAATCAAAATCAAAACAAAATCAAAACTGGTCTCATATGCTAAACTTATAGCAGGAGAGATCAAACAATTAATACAAGCTTAATAAATAAGTTATATAGCATGTTGGAATATAATAAGTGCTTTGGATAAAAAGAAAAAAAGAGATGGATGAAAGAGATCAGAAGTACCAGGCTGATTGCAATATGAAACAGAGTCATCAGGGTAAATATAGATCCATTTCATCTGTTTTGGTCACTGCATAGCATTTTGCCGTCATGTCTTTCGATTATTCCATGCTTGTTTTCACTCTTTTTAAATTAAAATCAGGTAGCCTTTAATTATATTTTTCATGGTCAACACTTCTAATATTTGTTAATGTTGATTGCCAAATGTTTACATTATATGTTTTTAATACTGGTCTTCCCTTGTAACAACTTTGCACTCCCCAAATATTTCAGATTTCAAAAATTAAAAAGAATACCTTTAAAAAACATAGACGTTTTTAAAATGTGCTGCTAGCTTTCTATTGTGGTAATTTTGTGAATATATAAAGAACTGATAATTTTGCTTTGATCGAGTCATGAATTCATTTTGTACTTAAATTAGACAATGGATATATATTATCTAGGAAATGCCAAACTTGTGAATGTCTGACATACTAGAAAATGGGCTCATCTTCCTAATTCTTTCTTTTTGTGTATTTTCAGCTTTTAAACATACACACATACCTTATGTATGAACAGTATCATTTATTAGGGAACTTTCTACCTTGTTTCCTTGTTATTAGTGTTCAAAGTGTTTTTAGGAATCTTAGAGAACAGTTGAAGAGAGCAGCTGGGAACTTGGAATGGAGACAGCCTTGCTTTTCTCAGTAGACTTGAGAGCCTCACGACCTCTGCCTGCCTCAGCCTTGGCTGATTACCAGTTACAGCCCTCCTCTTGATGATATCTTGCTTTTGACTGCAGCGTCTCTTACCACTTCCTATATGCTAAATGAATAGTCAAGTGGTTATAATTATGCTTATGTTCATTTGAAATATTTACCAGGCTACAAATGGCCAGATTGAAATAACCAGAGTTAAATTTGTTTAAATATAAATAACCAGATTTAATTTTGTTTACATTTTAGGTGTGAGTACTTAATACAAATTAAAGGACAAGAGTTCATTAGTCGAGTTCAAGCCAGTTACCCTCATCTACTTGAACAGGTAAGGGACAGTTTTTTAAAATCATTTGTTAAATTGACTTTCTGATAATTACAGAGAGTAAATTTTAGTGAAAAGACAAGAATCACTTTAAAAATACACTTTTTTTTTTCAACACCCAGCATGATCTTAGAGAGTGCTCAGTTCAGTTCAGTTCAGTCGCTCAGTCGTGTCCAACTCTTTGTGACCCCATGAAACACAGCACACCAGGCCTCCCAGTCCATCACGAATTCCCGGAGTTTACCCAAACCCATGTCTGTTAAGTCAGTGATGCCATCCAACCATCTCATCCTCTCTTGTCCCCTTTTCCTCCTGCCCTCAAT
>NW_011478068.1:24564-36824 GCF_000754665.1 Bison bison bison | reverse complement strand
CTGGGTCAGCTCTTCGCATCAGGTGGCCAAAGTATTGGAGTTTCAGCTTCAACATCAGTCCTTCCAATGAACACCCAGGACTGATCTTCTTTAGGATGGACTGGTTGGATCTCCTTGCAGTCCAAGGGACTCTCAAGAGTCTTCTCCAACACCATAGTTCAAAAGCATCAATTCTTCGGTGCTCAGCTTTCTTCCCAGTCCAACTCTCACATCCACACATGACCACTGGAAAAACCATAGCCTTGACTAGATGGACCTTTGTTGGCAAAGTAATGTCTCTGCTTTTGAATATGCTATCTAGGTTGGTCATAACTTTCCTTCCAAGTAGTAAGTGTCTTTTAATTTCATGGCTACAATCACCATCTGCAGTGATTTTGGAACCCCCCAAAATAAAGTCTGACACTGTTTCCTCTGTTTCTCCATCTATTTGCCATGAAGTGATGGGACCGGATGCCATAATCTTAGTTTTCTGAATATTGAGCTTTAAGTCAACTTTTTCACTCTACTCTTTCACTTTCATCTTTAGTTCTTCACTTTCTGCCATAAGAGTGGTGTCATCTGAGTACCTGAGGTTATTGATATTTCTCCTGGCAGTCTTAATTCCAGCTTGTGCTTCACCCAGCCCAGCGTTTCTCATGATGTACTCTGCATAGAAGTTAAATAAGCAGGGTGACAATATACAGCCTTGACGTACTCCTTTCCCAGTTTGGAACCAGTCTGTTGTTCTATGTCCAGTTCTAACTGTTGCTTCCTGACCTGCATATAGGTTTCTCAAGAGGCAGGTCAGGTGGTCTGATATTCCCATCTCCTTCAGAAGTTTCCACAGTTTATTGTGATCCACACAGTCAAAGGCATTGGCATAGTCAATAAATAGTAGCGAGTGCTATTCTTTGGATAACAGCAGATCCAAAATTAGAAACCTTCTGAAAAATAGTATTTAAGTTGTGTTTCTGAATATTACTCTAATAAAGTTGTAATAAATTGAATTACTTGAGGAAAAAATTGACTAGGTAGTAGCATTTAAGTTACACTCTATATCACCATGATGATGAGCTGTACTATATAAATTTTTCTTAAAAGGATTTGAGGAAGATAATTGTATTGCTCTTTCTAATCTTCCCAGAAAAGCAAATAAGAACTTATAGAATAGCTTGAGGGTCAAACACTTCCTAGCCATGGTCAATGGAACTAATATTCGATCCAGCTTATCCCAAAGAAACACCCAGAAAATGGAAGATCTTTGGGATAATAGGTAAACAATGATTGTCTTGTAGATCACTGAAAAGGTATAACCCTTTTTGTGCCTTAATGAAAATGCGTTTTATTTGTTAAGACATACACACATGTGAAGAAATTCTTAGTAGTTTATGGCCTACAGAATTGCTGTTGAATGTAAATAAAATTCTACTTTTGACATAAAAAACCATGTTCCCAATAAACAAGTCAGTATGCAATAAATTGAACAAGTCTCTTGATTAATTTTTATTGCAATAATAAGATGAAATTTACATTTTAATTTATGTACATTTTTTTTGTAGCTGTTATCTACTTCAGACAATCCAGAAGATGAAAATACAGAGTCACCAAGTATGTATACTAATAATAACTGCTACATTTAAATATTAGGATCATTTGATACTGTTAAGATTGAAAGCTGATAATTACATAATATACATTTATGTTATGATTTATAATTTACAATGAATTTTCAAATACACTTGATATTTTTCAAACCTTAGTGCATATCATAATTGCCTGAGGAACTCCAAAAATATAGATTTCTAGTCTCACTTTAACCCTACTGAATTGAATCGTAGTATCTAAAAGTGGGGCTTGACTGTCTCTAGTTTTAACAAACTGCATACATCCAGTTTTCAGACCAGGGTGGGAACAGATACACTATGGCATAAGATTGCATACATATTATTTCTATGAAATGGAGAGTAGAAAATAATATTCCCATTTTTTTCAATAAGGACTTGGAGGCTCAGAGAGGTTAAGTGACCTATTACCTTAACCTAAAAGGTGATAGAGCCAATATTTGAATAAGCCCTTCTTTATTATCTAGTGTTCAATTCAATTCAATAAATATTTGTTGTGCTTCTGCTGTCCTGAGAAACAAAGAACAGAATAAATGTAACACCTGTTCTCATGAGCTGCTAGTCTGAGGGATACAGGAAAATGCACAGATAGGATAATGGTGCAGAAAATAAAGTGGGCTCAGAGAGCACATATGGAACATTAGTCCAGACTTGGAGGATCAGAAAAGCCTTTCCAGAAGAAGTATTTGTCTTAGCACAGAAGCAAACAGAAGAACAAAAGTTAACCAAATAACAAACGGAGGAAAAGAATATTCTCAGCAGAGAAAACAGCACGTGAAAGACTTAAGTGACAAAGGAGAACAAGCAAATTAGAAGAACTGAACAAACTTCTGTATGGATAGAAGTAGGATTTGTGAAGAGATAAATGAATGAAGCAGGCTGGCTTAACAGTAGTTAGCACAATAGGCAGAATTTGAACCAGCAGCTGTCAGTTTGTGACTTCTGGGCTAGAAGACAATTGAGTAAGTGGCCAGTGGTGAGGCTGAAGGGGTTAGGGTCCAGACTGTGTAAGATCTTATAAGGTACAATTGAATGTTACCTTAAAGGCAAAGGAATTGTTGATGGAATTTATGGAAATTCAGATTTATGTTTTTAAAAAGGCATTCTGATTACAATACTGAGAATAAATTAGATAGGAACAGTGTTGTAGAAGGCCACTGCAGGAATAGAGATGAGTGATGACAGTTGGCCTATTTCACAATTATATAAAACATATTTAATTTAGAAAGCTCATTTGTTCATTCAACTTGGGGAAAAAGAATCTCAATACTGGTTGGGATGATCCACCAGCACCGACATTCTATTTCTTTCTCCCACTTATAGTTATGCCAGATAATGGATATTTTGTATCTGAATACAATGTTCCATGTTCCTATTTTAGTGACTGAATATGTATACCATTATTTTAAATTTACGAAAGGTAGTACAAAAATAGTACCTGCATATTTTCTGGGCCTTATATTTTGGATATTGTAATAAATAGACATTTCTCCAAAGAAGACATACAGATGGCTAACAAACACATGAAAAGATGCTCAACATCACTCATTATCAGAGAAATGCAAATCAAAACCACTATGAGGTACCATTTCACGCCAGTCAGAATGGCTGCTATACAGAAGTCTACAAGCAATAAATGCTGGAGAGGGTGTGGAGAAAAGGGAACTCTCTTACACTGTTGGTGGGAATGCAAACTAGTACAGCCACTATGGAGAACAGTGTGGAGATTCCTTAAAAAACTGGAAATAGAACTGCCTTATGATCCAGCAATCCCACTGCTGGGCATACACACTGAGGAAACCAGAAGGGAAAGAGACACGTGTAGCCCAATGTTCATCGCAGCACTGTTTATAATAGCCAGGACATGGAAGCAACCTAGATGCCCATCAGCAGATGAATGGAGAAGAAAGCTGTGGTACATATACACAATGGAGTATTACTCAGCCATTAAAAAGAATACATTTGAATCAGTTCTAATGAGGTGGATGAAACTGGAACCTATTATACAGAGTGAAGTAAGCCAGAAAGAAAAACACCAATACAGTATACTAACGCATATATATGGAATTTAGAAAGATGGTAACAATAACCCTGTGTACGAGACAGCAAAAGAGACACTGATGTATAGATCAGTCTTATGGACTCTGTGGGAGAGGGAGAGGGTGGGGAGATTTGGGAGAATGACATTGAAACATGTATAATATCATGTATGAAATGAGTCACCAGTCCAGGTTCGATGCACAATACTGGATGCTTGGGGCTGGTGCACTGGGACGACCCAGAGGGAGGGTATGGGGAGGGAGGAGGGAGGAGGGTTCAGGATGGGGAACACAGGTATACCTGTGGCAGATTCATTTCGATATTTGGCAAAACTAATACAATATTGTAAAGTTTAAAAATAAAATTTAAAAAAAATAAAGAAAGAAAAATAAATCACAATTTAGAAAATATACAAACTCTCCCATAATGTGTTAAATTCCTTATTTTGTATAGTTATTCATTTTGGACCTGGAGAAAACCATTCAGAAGATTCAGTCATGATGAATACACCTGTGGTTAAAGCTGCTTTGGAAATGGGCTTTAGTAGAAGGCTGGTAAAGCAGACTGTTCAGAGTAAAATCCTAATGACTGGAGAGAATTATAAAACCATCAGTGATCTTGTATTAGATTTACTTAATGCAGAAGATGAAATAAGGGAAGAGGAGAAAGAAAGAGCAACTGAGGAAAAAGAATCAGGTACACATATTTATTTACAGTCTCTATTTCCATAAGGATGCCACTGTATATTATTGAAAATATACTCATTAATCCAATTGGATTTTATGTTCAGTCTTCTACATTTGAATTCTGAAAACTTTCTTCACATTAAACTATATTTGATTGCTTATTAGTAAATTGAAATCGTATATATTGAGTGAAAGCAAATTTTCCTGCCTTTGCTTAATTTCTGTGTTTACTCTGAATAATTGATTGTGTATATAATTATTCATGGCACATTAAAAAAAATTTTTTTTTTTTTTTAAATTTTTGGCTGCAGTTGGGTCTTCCTTGCTGCACGTGGGCTTCTCTAGTTGTGCTGCCTGGCTTATTGTTGCAGTGCCTTCTCCGGTTGTGGAGCATGGACTCTGTGGACTCGAGCTTCAGCAGTTGCAGCTCTCAAGCTTTAGAGCGCATGCTTAGTAGTTGTGGTGTACAGGCTTAGTTGCTCCTTGGCACGTTCAGTCTTCCCAGACCAGGGATTCAACCAGTGTCCTCTGCATTACAAGGTGGATTCTTAACCACTGGACCACCAGGGAAGCCCATGGCACATTTTTGATCTCGGACTAGTTGCTCACTCCTCTTCGCTGTAAATTGGGGTGGGATCAGGGACAACTATTAATAGTAGCATAACAGTGTGTCTCAACCTGTGACTATAAAGTAATATACAAATTATCATTAAGTTTCCTATTTGCTCACACAAGATATGAGTTCCCCTTTGGAATGTCTTTCTATTATTTAAAAGAGTGCTGGGATACTGTTTCACGTTCTCTCAAGACAAGTTGCCTGTGACCTTCCATGCTAGCCATGTCATCTTGTTAGCTCTGCTCTGTTGCCCTTCAGAAAACTCTCTCCTCTCAGCATGTTCATTCTCATCTGGTTGCCCTGCTTCCATCATCACTTTGGCCTGGACAAAGAGAAATGTTGATCCCTCCTTGGCCACTCTTTCTCAAGCATGGACCAGATCCAAGAGTCCTTTCAACACAGCTGAAAACAGACTACAACTGTTAACAAGCTCTTATTGGAGATTTAGGGATCACGGAAGGACATTATATCACACATGGCAATTGACAGCCATAACTGTATGTGTGCTCTCTTGGTGCTCCTAAACCCATCCTCATGAATCTCTCTACCTAGCTCCTGATTGATCTCTGTGTAGCTCTGACCAGTTTACACAAATGACTAGGAAAGTCCCAAGCAAGGCTCAGTTCAGTTCAGTTCAGTCACTTAGTCATTTCCAACTCTTTGCGACCCCATGGACTGCAGCATGCCAGGCTTCCCTGTCCTTCACCAACTCCCGGAGCTTACTCAAACTCAATTCCATTGAGTTAGTGATGCCATCCACCCATCTCATCCTCTGTCGTCCCCTTCTCCTCCCACCTTCAATCTTTCCCAGCATCAGGGTCCTTTCAGATGAGTCAGTTCTTCTCATCAGGTGGCCAAAGGATTGGAGTTTCAGCTTCAGCATCAGTCCTTCCAATAAATATTCAGGACTGACTTCCTTTAGGATGGACTGGTTGGATCTCCTTGCAGTCCAAGGGACTCTCAAGAGTCTTCTCCAACACCACAGTTCAAAAGCATCAGTTCTTCGGCGCTCAGCTTATAGTCCAACTCTCACATCCATACATGACGACTGGAAAAACCATAGGTTTGACTAGACGGACCTTTGTTGGCACAGTAATGTCAGCTTTTTAATATGCTGGCTAGGTTGGTCATAGCTTTTCTTCCAAGGAGCAAGCATCTTTTAATTTCATGGCTGCAATCACCATCTGCAGTGATTTTGGAGCCCCCCAAAATAAAGTCTGTCGCTCTTTCTATTGTTTCCCCATCTATTTGTCATGAAGTGATGGGACCAGATGCCATGATCTTAGTTTCCTGAATGTTGAGTTTTAAGCCACCTTTTTCACTCTCCTTTCACTTTCGTCAAAAGGCTCTTTAGTTCTTCACTTTCTGCCATAAGGGTGGTGTCATCTGCATATCTGAGGTTATGGATATTTCTCCCAGCAATCTTGATTCCAGCTTGTGCTTCATCCAGTCCAGCATTTCTCATGATGTACTCTGCATATAAGTTAAATAAGCAGGGTGACAATATACAGCCTTGACATACTCCTTTCCCAGTTTGGACCCAATCTGTTGTTCCATGTCCAGTTCTAACTGTTGCTTCTTGACCTGTGTACAGATTTCTCAGGAGGCCCCCAAATAGCCACAAAGCCCAGAATGAGAAAGGTTTGCACCCCTTCCCTTGTCCATGGCCATCTGAGACCTCTTTCTTCCCAGGATAGTTGACTGTGAGATTGTCCACTCCATTCCTGGATAAATCTACCCCTGGCCAACCCAGACTGACATATCAGATCATGATGATACAGCATCCTCTATTTACCAAAGTGTGACTTACTTATTCAGTTGTACATGTCACCAATACAGCATATAGTCCAAGTTTGCCCAGCCTTGCCAAGTTCTTTTTCATTTTAAAGGGAAGATAAGACTGCGTGTCCTTCCTGTAGTTGTCACATTCTTACCACTGGTTGTCAGTGAACAACTGCTTAAAGAAGAGAACACTCATCTCCATAACTGTTTAAAAACTCTTTGAAGTCTAAAGCCATCCAGCTATAAAATACTTATTTTTCTTCAAAAAAAAAGAAATCAATGGTTTCCAGAGATAACTCCAAGTCAACAAATGGTATAAGATAACTTTCATGTGTCTGCACAGTCTGTGCCCAAGAAATATTTTTTGAATGACAATTAAAATTCTTACATTTGTGTTACTAATTAATTTCTAGTTTCCGAGAATGGTAGGTGGGTGATTTCTTTACAAATGTGCACTTAAAGAGGCAACTTAGGATATTTTTTTCCAGAATAAAAGAATAGTATGTTTCAAAGGTGTATTCAAGTCTTTACTTTCTTATAAGCTATAATATAGCCTATGACTTTGAAGTGAGACTATTTTCCTCAGTCAGTAGCAGTCTAATTTTGGAAATCTTAAGAATTTCAGAGAACTTATTAGTTTAAGTAAAATGTAATTAGAAAAATAAAAAACTTTAAAGTGGATATACTTCAATATAAAATTATACTTTTAATTTTCTAATATATCGCTACTTCTTTATAATAAATTACTTAACAATATGGTAAATTCTGATTCTTCCATCCCTCTGCTGTAATCTACTTCAAATTTCTTTGTTCCAACTGCTCTTTAAATTGCCTAACCCTGATCGTTCATTTGTTCAGCAGGTATGTGTGAAACATTGACTTTTTACCCAGACACTGTTCTGTTCGTTTTCTCTTTTATTTTCAGAGCTTCAATCCTCTTTGAAATGCGTATCTTGAGCCTGGACCATCTGACTAGGCACTAGTTAAATGGTGTTCCTTGTTAAATGGTTTTATTCACGTTCCTATTTGATAGAGTCAGAGTTTCTAAAATATATCAATCATCTCCACTCAAATAGTCTTTCTTTAGACAACTCAACTTCTCTTTTTATTTTATAGTAAAGCTTAATGGATCATGGTAAAACTATATGATAGTTAATTAACAAACCTAGATTCATAAGTCATATTCCATAAAGATAATGCAATTGCAGAGTTTCAAATATAAAATATTTTACTAGTAGATACAAAATCTAGATTTTTAAGGAGAATATAGTGATCCTATAGCACAGGAAGGTGTGACAAGTAGGATTTCTTTTTCAAAATGTTGTTAGTGCCTTTTCCCCGTTGTTATAAAATATTGAGCTAATGGTGATACCATGTATAATTTGGGGAAATAATAATTAAATGGAATTTTAAAGAAGTTTTATGGGTGACTGATAATTTAAGAAAAAAATCTGTCATTTTTAATTCTCTTGATTTTGCCTTTTCCACTTGGACTAGATTGGATTGAAATTTCAATTTCATTTGGCTCTAAGGTTTATTTGGTTAAAGGATTAGCAATATTGCAGAATTGTTGAAAGCAGAGATTATGACACCAAATTGCCTCAGTTTGACTTTTGCTAGTTTTATGTACTTTAGCAGTTTACTTACCTCATTATGCCTCTGTTTTCTTATCTACTAAATAAGGACACTAGTGAAAGTGAAAGTCGCTGAGTCCTGTCTGACTCTTTGCAACTCCATGGACTATATAGTCCATGGAATTCTTCAGGCCAGAATACTGGAGTGGGTATCTGTTCCCTTCTCCAGGGGATCTTCCCAACCCAGGAATCAAACCAGGGTCTTCTGCATTGCAGGCAGATTCTTTACTGACTGAGCTGGGCTGTTGTAAAGATGAAATAAGTTAATACATGTGAAGTGCCTACCACAGTGCTCAGCATTAGTTCTTATTATAAATAGAGTTATTTTCTACTTTGGTACTGCCAAGCTAGCAATCAACTTCAGTGCTGATACTGAATTATGGTTGTTTTCATTCAGTTATATGTGTATATGTGGAAGGAAGTTTGCAGACAGAGTTTGAATGTGATTATGTTTGTGTTCTTTTCTATAAAGATGACCTGTCATTAATCCGGAAGAATAGAATGGCACTTTTTCAACATCTGACTTGTGTGCTTCCAATTCTGGATAGTCTCCTAACTGCCAGGGTGATTAGTGAACAAGAACATGATGTTATTAAACAGAAAACACAAACATCTTTACAAGCAAGAGAACTGATTGATACTATTTTAGTGAAAGGAAATTTTGCAGCCACCATATTCAAAAACTCTCTACAAGAAATTGATCCCATGTTATACAAGCGTTTATTTGGTGAGTGCTGAAAAATTACTTTTGAAACTTTCTAGGTCAATTGAAAAATATGCTCATATTAATAATTTGTGATTATGGAAAATAATTCAACCTAATTTGTAAACTAATACTTGTACAAAAAGATAGAAGGCTTTTGTTGCCTTGACATTTTGAAAATTATTTATAGTGTTTGGGCAGAGTCCAAACTGTTAGTTTAAAAATATATATTCTGTGACTAAATATTGTTAACCTTATTTGTAATAGTAATGCTTTTGCTTTTGCTCCCTTAGTGCAACAAGACATAAAATACATTCCTACAGAAAATGTTTCAGGTAAAATATTAATGATTTAAACCAGAAGAAAACATTGTTTTTTATTTTCTTGGCTTTTCATTGGAGGAGAAGCAGCAAATTGCCTTTTATTAACATTTTTTCTCTCTTCTTAGATTTACCAATGGAAGAACAGTTGAGGAGACTGCAAGAAGAAAGAACATGTAAAGTGTGTATGGACAAAGAAGTGTCCATAGTGTTTATTCCTTGTGGTCATCTAGTAGTTTGCAAAGACTGTGCCCCTTCTCTAAGAAAATGCCCTATTTGTAGAGGTACAATCAAGGGTACAGTTCGTACATTTCTTTCGTGAAGAAGATCTAAAACTCTGTCTAAACTTATACTAGAATTAATGGATGAAATGTATTATAATTTTAACTTTGATAGTGTTTTGGTTTCTTTAAGATTTTTTTATTTATTTGCAACTCAGAAGATTTTGTTTTATATAAATATATTTATATAAATATACCTCTAAAATATGAACATGAATATTTTATATAGCAGGGAATGATGGGCTTTTGTTCTTATGAACAAAATATAGGGATAGCACTATAAGCACAATACTAAATTAAAATTTCAGCATTATTGAAATTGTAAGTGATGGAAAATTTAAGCTTTTGAACTGACCTTTCTGAATTTTGCATATTTTTGAGTTGTATTAAGGATCAGGAACACAGATTCCTTTGCTTTTTCCATCAGTGTCCTATACATAGAAGGTCTTGATATTTGTTGAGTGACTTTTTTAGGACATAATGTTTTTGTAAAGAATTCTATGAGGAACATTTTAATAAAGCAATCAAAATTACTGTTGTTCTTGATACCTTCATTTCTATGATATCAGATAGTGTACTGACTCCCACACTCCTTCCGTACCTCCCTAAGACTTTTTGAATGTTGAACTCTGCTTTAGATCCCTTTCTGTAAGATGCTTCTTCATTTATACTTGTAGAGCACAGTGGTCAACCACAGCTGGCTTTAATCTATAGGATTTTATAGGATGTCTGAGTCAAAATCAAATATCCTCCCGTTAAATTTGTTTATTCATTTGTCTGTTGATTTATTCAGGAAGTCTCATGCCTGTCCTGCCTATCAGGAAAGGCCCCTAGTTTTATTCTCACCACTTTGGTATTAATTCTGGGATTTGAAAAGTACACTGATTAGCAGTGTTTGGAATGAACAGCTTGTAAGTCAATTTGTTCCGCTCTGCCAGTGCAGAAAGATTTCCTCCTTTGCATTACTTTTTGGTACTCAGCGTGTCCAATTCATAATTCTCTAGCCTTTGTTTCCTGTAGAGTTTTTAGGGCTTTAAAACCAGAAGTGAAGCTGTAGTTGGGAATAGTCTGGAGAGACAAGCAAAAAAGCCAATAATCTAAATTAGTTCTAAATGGCTGCTAGAGTTCCATAAAAAGAAAGCTTAGGAACCAAGTAAGAGGGGAGATTCCATCTCTTCAGGCTGTTGCTGGGAGGCTGCATGTGATGCCACTGATTTTGCCTCTTTGTTCGAATATTTAGTTGGCTAGCCACATGGTAACCACAGTGTCCTGCAGGGGTGCAAGGCTGAATCAGTTGGATTATTGCTTAGATGATTTGTGTTATTCAGTTGCTCAGTCGTGTCCAGCTCTTTGCGATCCCGTGGACTGCAGCACCGCAGGCTGACCTGTCCTTCACTGTCTCCTGCAGCTTGCTCAAACTCATGTCCACTGAGCTGGTGATGCCATTCAACCATCTCATCCTCTGTTGCCCCCTTCTCCTCTTGCCCTCACTCTTTCCCAGCATCAGGGTCTTTTCCAGTGAATCGGGTCTTTGCATCAGGTGGCCAAAGTATTGGAGCTTCAGCCTCAGCTTCAGTCCTTCCAGCGATTATTCAGGATTGATTTCCTTTAGGATTGACTGGTTTGATCTTGCAGTCCAAGGGACTCTCAAGAGTCTTCTCCAGCACTACAGTTCGAAAGCATCAAGTGTTCAGCCCTCAGCCTTCTTTATGGTCTAACTCAGCCTTTTAAGAGAAACATTTAGATAGTATATACCCTTCTGACAGCAACTATGTTTATATCTAGTTCTTATTGCATGCTACACTTAATATTTGAACTTGCCCATATCCACTGTGAAAGTCTTGTTCATTTCTCATTTTGGTAGTATATGTATAGCTAACATACCCAGATTATTTATTCAGATATTTTGTTATTACCCTGTTAGTCACTGTAGATAATAATAATGGTAGTTTCACTTTCAGATGCCATGTCAGGCATCAGGCATGTTTTTAGGTGCTTGACATTCATTCATTCATTTGATTCCCTCCATCTTCACCCCTCACCCAACCTGGCCTTACAATTCTTGTAACTGAGTAGATAATTTAAATCTCAATATACAATATATACTAAGTGTTATAATTCAGAATTTGCAGTGGGCTTAGTTTCTTATTTAGATTATGCTCATTGAACTTCCGTCCATTCTTTTTTTCATTTCCTTGTGTTACTTGGTACTATTAGCCTGTAAAATGCCTTTGTGATCATAGGCAATGTTATTCAACCATCTTTACCGTGTTTTGATGGCTTGCACATGATAGTAGACAGTGTGGATGTTTGCTGTGTAAGTTCTAGGCAAAACGATGGGTTGTTTAAGGGATTCACTGTAGAAGCAACACTGTTGCTAAGTCGCTTCAGTCGTGTCGGACTCTGTGCGACCCCATAGACGGCAGCCTACCAGGCTCCCCCGTCCCTGGGATTCTCCAGGCAAGAACACTGGAATGAGTTGCCATTTCCTTCTCCAGTGCATGAAAGTGAAAAGTGAAGTTGCTCAGTCATGTCCGACCCTCAGCGACCCCATGGACTACAGCCTTCCAGGCTCCTCCGTCCATGGGATTTTCCAG